>NC_137812.1:11712162-11737788 GCF_963921795.1 Nannobrachium achirus
TTTCTGTCCCTGGAGTGGGGCAGATTCTCGTCTCGTGCATTAGTTATCAGATCAAAACATCATGGCATTGACTTTTAACACTGAGAATGATATCTATACCATGTTAAACAACAATAACATATTTTACTATCAATTATTACAAAACATACATCAACCACTTCAGCCCTATATACATTTCGGTCATACTTGTAGTATTTCTACATTGCAGTATTGATACTTAAAAATAAATAAATGTATAATTACTTTTTCCACCAACACTGCTTACATCATTGGTTCTCAAGCTGTTTCATCTCAAGGCTCCAGGGGCGGGCTCTGGGGGGCTTTAGCCCCCCCCCCCCCCCGATGAAGGCTTAGCATCCCCTAATCCCCCCCACCTCACACACCCAATTGTGATGAAAGATATTTAAGGAGCAAATAAATTAAATGTATATGAATATGTGAAAAACAGTTGACTGACTTCTATGTAAACCATGCTATAAAACTGTACCTTTTTATGCTGGAAAGCATCTTCAGCCTCACAAAAACCCTATTCGATCACCTACAGTACTCAGAATTGGAGCTGAAAACTGCCAGTGATGTGGTCTGTTCCGTTATCCATACTCTAAGCGAGAGAATCTCGTTTGTCGTATTAGTACTATTCATTATTGTTTGTTGCCAAAATGAATTAGCCCCTGCTCTATAAAAGCCAGCTCCCCCATAGCCCCCCCAGTGACAATTTTCTGGAGCCGCCACTGCAAGGCTCCCCAAATTGAATACGTTTTTTTTGGCCACGTCAGACCCCCATCTGAAAAGAGTTTGTGCCAGGGACCCCAACGAGAGAAGATTTATTTCTGTTAACATTTTCCCCCCCAAGGACCCCACTTTGAGAACCAATAGCCTAAAAGGAATTATCTGTCCTCTACAAAGCTACAACAAAAACAACAATGTCACCATTCATAATGATTCCCTTCTGCATTTCAGCTTTCATGGAGATATTCTGGTCTGCCTCCCCATGGGTGATCTATATGGTTAGATATAGCTTTCATCATACTCCCTCCTAACCTCTCCATGAATGAATAAGAGTGTGTGTGTGTGTGTGTGTGTGTGTGTGTGTGTGCGTGTGTGCGTGTGTGCGTGCGTGCGTGCGTGCGTGCCACAGACGAGAGACCCAGTAGATTGAGATGAGGAGCGCTCATTTTCTATTGACCGTGACGGAGGCACGCCGTCTTATGGAAGTAAACGCTGTGATTATCTAGCAAATACGTGTACATTATATTTCAACACATATGGACAAATCCATCTTGACATGAACACAGAGATTATACACATTTATCGATCGATCAAGAGTAGCTATATGGAAAGGAAAGGTAATTAGACTCCTCTTTTTCATTTTCCCTCTTAAAATTGCCAAATACAAGGCACAAATACTTAGTTTCTATACAATCAATTATTTGCATTGTAAAACGATTCAATACCGATTTCTGCATTCTAAAACGATACGATGCGATACAAAGCCAAAACGGTACGATATTTTGCTTTTGCAAACGATATAGTAGATCATTGCAATTTAAAAATGATTTTTCGATTCAGTTACTATATCGTTACAACCCTTGTAAATATGCTTGTGGCGACTGCTTCTGCGACCGACTGCCACTAAAAGGGACTAGCTGCACTAGAAAACGAGCGCTCCTTGTCTGAAAAACACTGTAACACACTGTCACACACACACACACACACACACACACACACACACACACACACACACACACACACACACACACACATATGGAGCGTGACTTGTGTCTGTGCAGAGAGGCTTGGTAAGATGATCAGATTATTCTAGGGAGAGGGATCAGTCCTATAGGATGAGGAGGTGATGAGGGTCAGTCTTCGGTGGGGGTCTCTTCAGCAGGAGTATAGGGGATTGTTCCCCTCTTAACTCATTTAGTGCTCCTGAAATTAACGGATTATAAAGTCCACGATGCCACCTTCAGGCTGCATTCACTCCCGTTATCTTATTTTGAAGGCCAGAAGTCCACAGCGTAAACACTTCCGGTCTGACGTCATCGCGTCCTTCGCCGGAATCGATCGTTGTTTACGTGGTGTCATGGCGGATCGGATCGATGCTTTTCAACATGTGTTTTATAAGCGAGCATCTATTGCCATCTTCGCTTCTAAAGTGTTGTTTTGAGATAATGGACATTAAAGATGAGATCCCCCGTCTGCCTCAATGTTATGGGATTACTATTTTGTGCTCGTGGATCCGTGATGATGATAAATCAGCGACGGAGATCGGCTCGGAACCTTCCGCCATTGTACCCGGTAGGATAACCGCCGTTACAGTAATATATTACTTTTCGCGAGATATCTCGGGAATGGCACTCGAGATACTCGAGTACATTTCGCGAGATATCTCAGGAATGGCACTCACCGGCATTTAAAGGGTTAAAATCATGGTGCCGTTGACGATGCTCACCGTCAATCTTACTGTAAATACAGTAAATATATTATGACTCACTATACTGCTCCGTGGTCCACTGTGCATCGGTAAATCCCACTACTTGTTTACAACGCACGTTGGGCGTGCACGCGAAGTGAAGCTCCGCCATAGTAAATCCATTGAGAGGCCCATAAAGAGACTTCATTTACTCAAAAAGAGACATTTTGATCCAAAGGGTGGCCTGTTTACAGTCCAAACTGCACTCGCCTGGGCAAAGCCATGTTTTCTTTTCTGGACCCACACTGTCATGTGACTAGATCACGTAAACGTTGCTGTCAAGTGAAAATCCCAAAAAAACAAAAACAACCCCGCCCGGCCCTTCAAAATAATAGCGGTGGCCTACGGAGGAAGCTGCGCGGCACCAAGGCACCAAGCATCCCTTCAAAATAAGAGGCAGTAGAAGTGTTAACTCCCTGCTGAGCTAGTGCCTTAGATGTGGTCTTCACCAAACGCTTCTGTGCCCCAAGGATAAGTCATGGCCTCATAGCCTTAGTGTGCTCCCAGTAAATACCTGCTTACACATGTTTACAACTGTGTTCTGTATTTTTGAAAAATGTATTGATACTATTTTTGCTTATATATGATTACTTTCGCCAGCAGAGCGTGCAAGCAGTGGTGGAAAAAGTACTCAATTGTTTTACTCATGTAAAAGCATCAATACTGCACTATGGAAATACTCTGTTACAAGTAGAGGTATGGAATTCAAAATGTACTTGAGCAAAAGTATAAATAGTATTGGCATCAATAAGTATTAAAGGAGCTATAGTGAACTTTTTCTTGAAAAACGGATGCTAAAATAAAAATGTTTCGAAAATATTTTATTAAAGTGATCCCTGACTAATACGACAAATATGTCTTAACTCATTGAGTGCCAATCCCGAACTAGTTCGGCTTTATTAGCGTATCGCAGAGTGCCGATCCCGAACTAGTTCGGCTTTAAAAAAAAAAAAAAAAATGTTTTTTGAAAAAAAAAAAATTGAAATTTTTTTTTTTGGACCCCATCAAATCTGGTGAACATGATTTCAATCGCGATTTTGCATGTTCCACCCCCATACAACCCCATCTAACATACAGGGCAGCCATTTTTGTTTACATAACATGTAAAACATAATGGCTATTATCTCAAGAATGCCTGAACGGATTTCCAATCGGATTTTTTTGTTTGAAAGCTGTGAACAAACTGCACAAATCCACTCCAATGCAATCCAGGATTGCATTGGATTTTTAGAGCTCATTCTTCTCTGTTTCTTTCCCATGCATGAGGTGTGCAAGGTTTAATCGAGGCTAAATTGCAGAAAATAGATCTTCTAAAATGCTTGGTAGCCAATAGCTAACTTCAAGCTAACTTCATCCTCTTCCTGTACATGCACAAAGGAAAGTGTTCAGGCATGTCATGGCTGCAGGGCTTGTGCATATACCAGCACTTATAATTGTCCTCTATAACTACAATGTAAAATTAAAAACACCTTAAATATTATATTTTCTTCTAGAAATAGCTAATCTTTCACTCAGTAGGGGAAATGCCTGTCGCAAGTTGATGGTCATTTTTATGGCATGCATGTGCAAAAAAACAAAACACAAACACATTTGAAATATTGATTTGATGCTCATATTAACCATAGGAAGTTTTAAGTTTGTTTTTATTTTCACATGCATGCCATAAATTCCATAGGGATAGATCACACTTGACATTTATGACATCATCAACTTGCGACGGGCATTTCCCCTATTGAGTGAAAGATTAGCTATTTCTAGAATAAATACAATAATTGAGGTGTTTTTAATTTTACATTGTAGTTATAGAGGACAATTATAATGTATTAAGGCATATTTGTCGTATTAGTCAGGGATCACTTTAAAAAAAACAAGCTTCATATATGTGTTTCTATTCAAAAATGACCAAAAAAAAGTGTAAAATAATGATAAAATAATCATTTTGGCCATTGTCAGACCGACACTTTGTTTACATTCTAGTCTATAGACTAGGATGTAAACAAAGTGTCGGCCCTACAATGAAAAACAATGAAAGACTATAGCTCCTTTAAGTACCAAAAGTAAAAGTATAAAAAGTTTGAAAATAGCAGATCTACAAGCTCACAACGATGCCAATGAGGGAGCAGCATTCTCGGTGAAGTCACCATCAACAAGTGCGACCTGATATAAATAACGAGGCGCACGTTGGCACCTTGACAGAGTGTGTCTATCTGTGTGCACGTGTGTGCATGTGTTTATCACCAAGTGTGTGGAGGTTAATTGACTCCTTGAGCCCTTTGGGGAGTGTCGACGCGCAGAAGGGGCTTTAGCCTTATAGCCCCGTCGTTAGACTTATGAGGGTCGCAAGACAGCAGAGGGGGTTCCAAGGGTAATTCGGCCCTCCTCGGGGGAGCTTAGGGTGGGTGTGTGTGGGGGGGGGGGGGGGGGGGGGGGGGCTTTGACAAGGGGTGTGGTATGGGGTTAGGGGTGTATTAAGCAATTTAGAGGTGGAAGGCAGAGAGTCCGGACGAGAGAGAGCAGGGACGTGCAGAGAATTTTAGAGAGGCAGGGGCTCAAATTTCTAAAAGGGCCTTTTGGTGAAAATATTGAAAATAGCAGACCTCCAAGCTCACAACGCGTCGCAATTGCGTGGTATCAAGCAATGTATTTTCAGTGCTTGATACCACACTGAACTAAGTATAATCAAGCTGTTACTGGAGATGTGGCGTACGACATGGATTTCTAAACAGTGAGGGCAAAATTCTTTCAACATAAGATGCTGCATTCAAGTTCAGGAGAGTTTGGACTGGGAAATTCTCTTGAATGCTGCCTTCGGGTATGGCATGGAAAGAGAGCATTTGCGTTTCTTTCACCAAGAGTAAAAACGGCATTCATGGTCTGGAGAGGGCACTTTTTACAGACAGACACAAGGGCAGGGGCTCAAGCCACCTTTGATGTCTATGTGTGCACGTGTCAGAGAGAGAGAGAGAGAGAGAGAGAGAGAGAGAGAGAGAGAGAGAGAGAGAAGAGCGTAATCCGGAGTGTTTATTGACTTGTTTTCCTCCGCCGGCCTCCATAGCAGGGGGCCATTGAAAGTCATTAGCTCGGAGCCATTATGCTAATACGCCTCCATCTCCCAACCTACTCATATAGAGCCCTTAATGGAGAGCAGGCTGCCTGCGTAGATGTGGGCAAATTAACCCGTTTAGATCGGGTACGCATTATTGTGGGCTCGCTGAAAGCGAGCACACGTATGTTATCTTCGTTATTTCTTCATATGTCAGTCAAGTTCTCCTCAAAACGTTGTACCGACAGTACAAAGGCAGGGCCCTTAGGCTTAGCCAATGAGGTGCAGCCAAAGGGTAGATCTTTGATACATGGTTCATACATGTGAGCCCACACTGTTTCGTAGGAACAGTATTTCTAGTTAAGTTTTATTATTTTATGCTTTAGCTATTAAAAAATAGCAGATATACAAGCTCACAGCGTGCGAGCTTGTAAATCTGCTATTTTTAAAAAATCGTGAAAATTTGAATTTTTACCTGATTTTGTCTTCTAAATCCTTCTAAGTTTTTTTAAAAAAACGCATGTTTCTATGTCAGCGGTTCACAAACTTTTTCATGTGAAGGACCCCCACAATGATATACGTATTTGGCCACGGACCCCCATCTCAAAATATTTAGTTCTATGGACCCCCCAGAAGCTACATTGAGCCACAAATGTTCGCTTTAAAAATACATATATTCAAAGATTTGCACACATTTTCACGACTTAAAAAAAAAATGCAGATGCGAGTGCCGCGCTGTGAGCTTGTAGATCTGCTATTTTTCAATAGTTAAAGCATTCAATAATTCTAGACCTAAAGGGCTTAAAAAAGAGCAGGGTTCATGGATGCTGGTGCTGAGCATCATCGCCATGTCAGTCCCTCGCGTCCAAAATGTAGCACAGAATGAACATAATCTGGATTTACCTTTTTTAATTTGAGCAGCTGTTTACTCTGCCGCCGCTATACGCTCTCTAGTCTAGGGGGGGTCTTTGGGGGGTCCTGGGGGTGGTTCCAGGGTCAACTAGCTAAATGAGTTAATGTATAGCTATCCGTTTTAACCACTTAAACCGTAATGTGTATTGGCTATAGGGCATACAGTTGTTTCGTGTTGAGATTGGCACATTTCATCCAGGTTTTTTTTTTCCGTCTCACTCACGTCACTTTGTCTGCTGACCTCACTCAGCGACGAAATAAACGGTAAAATAAACAAAAATAAAAATAAAACAATTCACAGGAGGCAAGCAGTGATCACTCCATGATGTGCACTGCAATGTAGTTTCAAATGCACTACATTGCAGGCGTTTTTTGAGAGTGAAAAAATAAGAAGACACGTTTGACATGTGTGATCTGGGCAGCTTGCCCCGGTGCCAAGCTCAATAGGGAACAGCGGTAGCAGTGGGTGTGGTTTACTGGTGCCACACACAAAAAAAATCATCCGTAATTTTTTCCCATAGAGATTTACAAAAATATGTATATCGATTATTTTAAGCACAAAAGAAAAGTGGTTAAAATGATCGTGTTGCCCTGTTGCTACTTTTGTTGGGGACCCCCTCGGAACACCCTCAAGGACCCCTGGGGGTCCCCGGCCAGACCCCACTATGAGAAACAATGTGCTAAAGTGCATTGAGGAGACAAGTATTGAGGAACAGTGTTGAGAAAATAGAATGTTTGCGCTCATCAGAAAATAAATAAATAAATAAATCACAGCTTCATACCGAAGATAAAAAAAAAGAAACTCATAGCATAGTAAACTATCCAGTTAAACACTTTAACCACTTAAATGCTATAAACTTAATTGCCCAGGAGTAGTATTAACTACTTTGTCCCCTAATGTCTTTACCCCCAGGGGCCTTTTAGTGTAAATATCAAAAAAGCGCAACGCGTTGTGAGCTTGGAGGTTGTCTATTTTCGGTGCTTGATACCACACCAAACTAAGCATTATCAAGTTACTCCATTACTGGAGATGTGGCGTAACGGCATGGATTTCTACACAGAGAGGGCCATTCTTTCAACATAAGATGCTGCATTCAAGTTCAGGAGAGTTTACTTTGGACAAGGCAATTCTCTTGAATGCTGCCTTCAGGCATGGCATGGAAAGGGGGTGTTTGCATTTCTTTCACCATAGTAAAAACTGCATTCCTGGTCTGGAGATGGCACTTTTTACTGACAGGTAAAAGGGCAGGGGCTCAAGCCCCCTTTGATGTCTATGTGTGCACGTGCCAGTTTACCCCTCTACACAACATCTCCTCAGCAACAGTTGTAGATCTACAAGCTCACGTTGTGATTTTCTTTGCAAGAATGTCAACCACAGAACAGGGACACTAGGGTCCATGTGGTTAAACACATTGACCAGTGTCCCACAGGGGTCTATATATACTGGGCCTTACGTTGTTGGCTTGTAAATCAATTCTTGTCAGCAAAGGGACACTTTGGTGTGACGGGGTATAAATTATGTTTTAAGCATGTTCTCAGTCACGTGTTGTGGTCGGACAACAAAACCTATGCGGTATGCTAGGCTAGCCCCCGTGCTTTATGGCGCTGTGGTCACTCAATACACTGTCAAGTACAGCAAAAGCCACGAAAAGTGTGACCAGCAAACCAGAAGTGTGCACGAATAATTGTGTTTATGTCGAGTGGAAATCTTGTATGTCCAAAACTTTGTCTAAAACCAACATTTTGTTGTAAAAAATACTTTCTAAAATGATAATGCAAATAGCCAACCCAACAACAAGCTGATTGATTGATTGATTGATTGATTGATTGATTGATTGATTGAAGACTTTATTAGAAGGTTGCATAGGAAAAGGTACAGTTTCATGACGGTAGAGTTCACTAGTACAAGGTCAACTAAAAGGAGATCCTAGGAAAGCACTTGTCTTATTTCCACAGGAATCCATTTATGTATCTCATATAACATTGAATGACAGACAGATAGAACACAGTACTATGCAGTAGATATAGTCAGAAAAAAAGGAAACTAAAATAACATACAAAAAAAACATACACAGTTGATAATGACAAAGAAGGGTCAGGGGGAGGGTAAGGCTGGGTTAGGTTATTTTTTACCAGTTACGAGCAGCTGCCACCTGTAAGTGTTTTTTCAGAGCAATTTTAAAGGATGCTAAGGAACCACACTTCTTTAAGGCCTTCGGTAAGGCTTTCCACGTTTTGGTGGTATAGCAGGAGAACGAGTTTGACCCTTTAGGCTCACAGCGAGTTGCATCGCAACGCGTTGGGAGCTTGTAGATCGGCTATGTTTTTTTATTTTATTTTTTAAATTATGCATTTTTGTAAGTTGGGGTCCCAGGGAGACTCCAAATGAATCGTCTCTTTCAGGTGGGAGCCTCATTATGTCCAGAACTGTTACTCTTCAGGATTCAAATGAGAAAACGGAAAGATCTACAAGCTCACAACGTGTTCTTTAGCTCCAGAATGCTTTGGTCCAGACGTAGGAATAGAGCTGGCAGTCAGGACAGGACCGACTGCTGAGCCCTCCAGGGAACAATATATATCCTCACTGTCAGGCCAAGAAACCTCCTATCTCCAAGTTGTCAAAAGAGTGTGTTTTGAATGAAGGTTTTGGACCCGACGGCGGCGATATCTAGGGCTGATACCTCTTATCTCCATATTCTAACTTTTCGTGTTTTATTTCTTTCTCCTCTCCGTAAATTAATGCCCCACTTACTGTAATAAACACACAAAAGCGTCACACAAAAGCGCCAAAAGTAGCGGCTCCGCTTTGCGCCGCGCTTCGAGCTTGTCGATCTGCTACTTTAGATATTCTTCAACATTCGAATCCTGGAAAGCAAAAAAAAAATGTTTATGTTTTTTTTTTTCTTTTTCGCCCCGCGAGGTTTCCACCCGACGCAGACGAAGTGATTTCAGCCTCAGGAACTCTAGGTCACTGGCTCGGGGGGCTCCGGAGCCCCCCCCCTCCGTTCCCCCCTCCTCCCCCCACCCTATGTACGTCCCCCTCCTCTCCTCTCCTCTGTGGCCCTAATGCGTTGCAGATGCCTCCCAAAAAAACGTGAGTCCAAACAGCCAAAAATAGCCACGCATCTGCAGCACGTAAAAAAAAAAAAAAAAAGAAGAAAAAAAATAGGCATACTCTGCAAAAAAATCCTGGGCATTCACTTAAAGGCATAGCGTGTAACTTTTGCCCTTTTGTTTACATAACAAAACAATGAATATGCGTACAGTATATTTCTTTACCCATCTTTTTCCCTCTATATCGGCGGTTTAATCAGTCACTGGAGTAGTGTGGAGGTGTTTACCTGAAAAAGCACACTGCCCTTTCGCTGTGTTTTGCTGTTTTTTTTTCCCTACTGCTTGTTTTGGTAGACGGGGGATGTTTCTTGGGCAACCGAAACAAAGGTCTGAAAACGGCAAAATACCGCCGAGAGGGAGATGTGTTCCTGCAGCGGGTAAACACCACCACATCTACTCCAGTGGCTGATAAATGCTGTGGTTCTCAACGTTTTCAGGCCAGGGACCCCTTAGTTGAGAGAGAGATGAAGCAGGGACCTTTTCATAGATTTCATATAGTTTCATTGTTTGACAGCACAATCATCTGTGTATTTTGGATTCATGTCAATTTGTGTTTTCTGATATTTAACCGTCATTACTTTAATAAACTTGACCTTTCACTCTGTACTTAGTCTGCTCTTTGACCTCTACACCAAACCTCTTCGCCGAAAATAGTCGATCTACAAGCGTTGTGAGCTTGTAGATTGGCTATTTTTGGCTAAAGTTCTCAGAATATGGACACCAGGGTTCAAGTGCATGCAAATAAAAAAGGAGAAAAAAAGTGGTTAATATGAAAAAGGAGGAAAAAATAGACACGATTTGGAGGACCCCCTGGCTGTAGTAACTCTGAGGACCCCCTGTTGAAGACCCCTGCTGTAGAGCAGTAGTCAACCTGTGGGTCTGGACCCTCGGGGGGGGGGGGGGGGGGGGGGGACCCCCCAAATTATTTGGGGGGGTCCCCAGATGATTAACTTAATAATGTGCAACTTTGTTTTGTCACTCAACAGTAAACAAACCAGAGTTATCACGTTTCTAAAGTGATAAGTTAAGGACATTTTAATACCTCTAAAATGACAAATTAAACAACTGCCAAACAGTCAAATATTAGAGGCAGAAATTGTGAAAATAGCTGAGCACGTAGACCTGCTATTTTCACAATAGAACCGTGTAATACAAAATGTAATGCCTCAACTCTTAGTGCTCGTCAGGGTGGTGGGTTAAAATATGATTATTTTGGGGGTCACGGCCTGAAAAGGTTGAGAACCACTGAATATAGAGGGTAAAAATGATGCTAGCTTTATGGATCATTGACTGCTGGCAGCAAAGTTGAGGCTAATCTGCTCAAGCTGACTTCTGTTAGTTCATACACTGTGAAGTCCCCAATGTTATTTTAAAAGCAGGTTAAAGTGATCTGTTTTTGGTTAAAACAAAACATTTTAGCTCTATATTCTGTTACTATGAAAAGCTCCACCTGCTGTCAGTCAGTCTGTCTGTCACACGTCACACTTTTGCCCTACTCGTATCTCCTCCACCGTTGCCTCTATCCATGCCAAACTTTGCACACACACTCCTTGGCTGCCAAACATGGCCCTCTTCTAGCGCCACCATGAGGCCTATTCTTGCAAAACACATTTTTGGAGACTGTTCCTACAGATTTTGCCCCTAAATTACGCAAAGCGGTACACCAGTATGTCTAGAGTCATGTCATACATATGGATCTGTCCCAATTAGCGCCACCATCAGCCGATTTCATTTTGGGGGGTCCTTGACATGAAAAAAGTTTGAGAACCGCTGATTTAGAAGAAGGATTTAGAAAACATTTATAGAATCGGGTCGATTTATTCAAAGACTGGCAAAAAAGCTTCACAATTTAAAAAAAATAGCAGATCTGCTATCTTTCACTAGTTAAATCATAAAATAATGTTTAAAGTGGGTTCTTCAACGTTTTCAGGCCAAGGACCCCTTAGTTGAGAGAGAGAGATGAAGCAGGGACCCCCACAACCTTTCATAGATTCCATATAGTTTCATTGTTTGACAGCACGATCATCAGTGTATTTTGGATTCATGTCAATTTGTGTTTTCAGATATTTAACCACTTGAACCGTCAATACTTAAAACCCTAACCCTAACCCTAACTTCACCTTTCACTCTCTGCTCTTTTCCCCCTCTACACCAAACCTCTTTGCCGAAAATAGCCGATCTTCAAGCTCACAACGCCTCGCTCACAACAGCGTTGTGAGCTTGAAGATTGGCTATTTTTGTCTAACGTTCTCAGAATATGGACACTAGGGTTCAAGTGGTGAATATAAAAAAGGAGAAAAAAGTTTGTCACAAAAAAATTTGGAGGACCCCCTGTAGTAACTCTGAGGACCCCTAGGGGGTCCCAGACCCCCTGTCGAAGACCCCTGGGTTAAAGTAACTAATGCGTTCCTGGTCGTAACGGGTCTAATCAATTTCAGTCCATGTCCGTTTTAGGCTGATTGACGCGTTGTGTGTTTTTACAATTTGGGAACAACCTGAAAACTGCCTCACGCCTCCCTCTCTCTCTCCTGATTGGCTCTCTGGTTTCCAGAGCTCTGAGTTCATGTTTGCCTTTCAAACCAAGCAGCACACCAGGAATGGCTTAACAGGCTCCCAGGGAGTTGGATACAGTCAAGTACTTTTCATACTGCAAGAAAGACCCTTCCATTGTCCTCCCCCTCAGTAGGTTACGACAACATATTTACAAGTCCCTCACTGTCGGATGTAATACAGTAACTTCACTGCTACCGTGCACAATATATGCATACGCTCTACATTTTACACACGATTTATTGGCATAGAGGTTTGGTGTTGAGCGGAAAAAGAGCAGAGTTTATTAGGTAATGATGGTTCAAGTGGTTTAAGTTAAATATCTGAAAACACAAATTGACATGAATCCAAAATACACTGATGATTGTGCTGCTAAACAATGAAACTATATGGAATCTATGAAAAGGTTGGGGGTCCCTGCTACATCTCTCTCTCAACTAAGGGGTCCTTGGCCTGAAAACGTTGAAGATCCCTGACCTAGGCTGTTTGTAAAGCTTGTAGATACACTATGCTATTTTCAAACATTTTGTAATTTTACTGTGTTCTGTTGCCCAGTAAAACAGGCAGCATGTAAGGGTTTTTTAAAGGCACCAGGTAGCCCCAGATGAGACCCCCGGTTGCTGTTAACTCTGGGTGGGATGCAGGCATGTGCACACACAGACATCACCTTTTATCCTTCTGTAAAAAAGTGCTCTCTCCAGACCATGGATGCAGTTTTCACTATGGTGAAAGAAATGCAAATGCCCTCTTTTTCCATGCCATACCTGAAGGCAGCATTCAAGAGAATTGCCTTGTCCAAACTCTCCTGAACTTGAACGCAGCATCTTATTTTGAAAGAATTGTCCTCTCTGTGTAGAAACCAAGCATCGTAAATAGCCCCCCTCCAAGCTCACAACGCGTCATGCTGAGACGCGTGGTGAGCGTGGAGGTCTGCTATTTTCAATATTTTCACCAAAAGCCCCTGCCTCTCTAACATTTCTGCACGTCCCTGGTGGGATGCCTGTCCACCTGTCCGTCTGGTTCTCTGCTCCCCAGAACAATATACTGTACAGAGATGATATAATGGGGAAGTGGCTGGAGTTGCATGGGGGAATAGTCAGTCGCATCATTTTTGTGGAATTCAAAAAGTAATGGATTTTTAACCACGTGATTCTGATTCTGTTGCCCATCATGTCATGCAAGGCGAACATTTGGAGAAAATGGGCAAACATTCAGCAAAATAGCCGATCAACAAGCTTGTAGATCCACTATTATTATTGAAATCAAGTCTCCATGGCATGAGTAATCAATAGGAAAGAAAGTCCTTTTGGGGGTGAACTACTCCTTTAAGACTCGAGAATAATCTTTCAATACAACACCAGACATTCTTGACAAGACCTTTTTAAAGATGTGAAGATCATCCACAAAATTATTGCTGTCATGAAAATAGAATCCAGCCCTCAAAGTCTTTACGTCAGCTGTTTTGGGACCTTTGCCTGTCAAAACATATGTTCAGCTATTATGAATATCAAGTGACACGTCATAATCAACATAGTTGAAGGGTAATTCTAATCTCATGCTGGGTGTGGAGGAAGCAGTTTTATGATTAAACAGTTTGTGTTTCAACAGCTTGCACAGTTGTTAACCGTTAAAACCTGTTAAGGCGTGAACGTGTCAAAATACTCCGGAAATTGTCAGACATTCCCTGACACCGGAGAAGAGGATACTGGCATCTTTGAATGCCACTGCAGCAGCAAGCAGGGGTGTCGCACCGAATCCTGGGCCCCATGGGTACAAGGCTTCACTGCGGGGCCCCCCCATGAATGTTCTTCATAGGGGGAGGAGGGGGTTTAACCCATTTAGACTGGGAACATTATGTTGTGCTTTAACCATTGAAAAATAGCAGATATACAAGGTCACAGCGCGGCACCGTCTTCGCAGTCTTTGAATATTTCAAATTCTTCTAAGGTTTTTTGAAAGCATTTTTTTTTTTTGTCAGTGGTGCTCAAACCTTTTCACGTGAAGGACCCCCAAAATGATATGTATTTGGCCACGGACCCCCATCTCAAAATATTTAGTTCCAGGCCCCCCTAGAAGCAAAATTTGAGTTATGTTCGCTTAAAAAAAATACATATATTCAAAGATTTGCACACATTTTCACGACTTTTCAAAAATAGCAGATCTACAAGCTCGCAGCGCGGCACTCGGTGCCACGCTGTGAGCTTGTATATCTGCTATTTTTCAATAGCTAAAGTATAAAATAATTTCAGGCCCCTCCACCATGGGCCCTAGTAACTCAGTCCCACTTTATCCCCCCCTTGTGACGCCCCTGGCAGCAGCAGTACGCCAAGAAACGAGACAAGAAACACGGGGCCAAAACATCCTGGCAAATCTCCTGCTGGCACAGCGGCTTCTGTGCAGCATACTTTCCACTGGGACACATGTGGACAGTGATGGAAGAACCACTCAAATGTTTTACTTGAGTAAAAGTATCAATTGTCTATTGTAGAAATGGTCTGTCACAAGTACAAGTTTGGTAGAAAAAGTACCAAAAGTAAAAGTACTCATTATGTAGACGGTGGATGCAATCTAGCCGTTCTGACGTAGGACAGTGATGGGCTATTTATTAAAGAGGTGGTGCCATAGTTCTGGTTTTCACGGCCACTTAATTGGAAAGGAGTCAGCTTAGGTGGTTCGGGCATCTCTAATACGGATGCCTCCCGAGTCCGACCTAGGAAGGTCCTCGATGCACGTCCCGCTGTGAGGAGACCCCGTGGCAGACCAAAGACCAGATGGAGGGATTATATCTCCACACTGGCCTGTACACCTCGGTATACTCCCTGAGGGAGTGGATGAAGTTGCTCAGGATAGGGAACTCTGGAAGTCTCAGTTAGAACTGTTGACACAGCGACCCGATTCTGGATAAGCAGTTGAAGATGGATGGATGGATGGATGGATAGATGGACTTTAATATTATCCAGTCCCCAATACTTATGAAAGGTCATCCGTCTATCACGTCTGGGACTGATGGGTCGAGTCCCTCTCTCTCCATGTGTCCCTCTTTTGGTCACAATGGCCAGTATTCTGGTCACTTGCTAGGCGGTGGTGACCTCACTGGAGTGCTTGGTATAATGGCGCTATTCATTGTGCTGTGATGCGGCCACACAGACACTGATAGATCACAACCACCACACGGAGAAGGATGAAGGAAAGAAGAGACGCCAGAGAGAGAGAGAGCGAGAGAGAGAGGGAGAGCCACCCGTCCATGTTCCCTTTCTGGACTGAGCTGTCTTTTCCTAACCACTTGAATCCCAGCTTCCATATTCTGAGGGGAAGCATTAGCCAAAACTAGCCGATTGATTGATTGATTGATTGATTGATTGATTGATTGATTGATTGATTGATTGATTATTATTTTATTAGACAAAAATGGAGAACAGTACAGTCGTGTAGTCGATACAATTGAAATCTAGTACAGTACAAGTACTGTTACAGTAAACACCCTGCCTAAAAGGAACATCCCAAATAAGACCTTTTACGGTCTTTTTTACGTTGGAAGCCCTCGTATTTAATTCATGGACATAATAAATAGCAAGCAAGGAAAACATTCAATAACATCACAGTTATAAAAACACTATATGTACAGGATAGGGGAAACAAGGTGGTGTGGATAAGGTGGGGGAGGGGGGGGGGGGTGCTCACTTCTCGCCTGTCTATGGGAGAAGTGATAACTACCTCCTTCTCTGGAGTTTTCAGGGCAGTTTTGAAGGATGCCTGCAGCGAGCTACATGTTTTAAGGGAGGTAGTGAAGGAATTCCACACCTGGGTGGCAGTGTTGTAGAAGGAGAATTTGCCCATATTTGTCTCATGGGTTTGTGTTCAGATCAGATCGTTGTGTGTGCTCCCTCTGGTGTTGTAGCTGTGGGTGTCGCTATCCTTAGTTTTGGAGATGTTTGGTCAGATATGCGGGTACTGCATAATATACGATCTGTGAAATTCGGTGTAGATGGAGATGGTCCAAGTACTGAGCCAGCTCAGTTCCAGTCTAGAGCAGTGGTTCTCAAACGTTATCACGTCAAGGACCCCTAAATTGATGTGCATCTGAAAAGATTTTGTACCAGTGTGACACATCAGTTACTTTCCACCTATGGCAGGGGTGGGCAACTTTGATGATGGTGAGGGCCACTATATTTCCACCTTCACTCCAGAGGGCCACATTGCATATTGCTACGTCCTACGTTGTCATTCTAGTATCTCAAACAAAAGAGCGATGCGTTTTGAGCTTGTAGATCGGCTATTTTTGCTTCTTTTGAATTGAAATCCTGAATTATTTTTTGTTGTTTTTGAATTGGAATCCTGAAATGTCACATTTTTATCTAATTTCAAATGCATTTAGTTATATAGTCATGTTAACTTTATGAACCTAAATACAAATACATTGGACATAAAAAAATACATTTTAATACTACTATACTAGTCATTAAGCTACTAATATTGACTGACGGAATTAAAGCAGGTCATGTTTGGAATTGTAACAGCTGAAATCAATAATATATCAGTATTCCGGTATTAACCTGCGGGCCGCATTAAGTGAAGGTGGGGGCCGCATGTGGCCCCCGGGCCGCCAGTTGCCCATGACCTATGGTCTTGTGTAAATGGTAAATCCATTTACAGTATATGGTGCCTTCATCCAAGTCAGAGATTTACAGAGATTGTACATTACTTTCAACCATTCACACACACATTCATGCACAGAGGGCGGGGGAAACCATGCGAGGCACCAACCTGCTCACCGGGAGCAACTAGGGGTTCAGAGTCTTGCTCAAGGACACCAAAGGGCTTTGCACACAGGACAGTTGCGTTTTTTTTTTTTTTTCGTTTGCTGCATGATTAAAACGCATTGGAATTGGTGTGCAAGGCTGTGCGGAGTCCACACTGCGGATCCGAAAAGGAGTCATAAAAGGAGTCATAAAAGGAGTCAATGAGTTTTTACCGCTTGCGACAAGACGCACAAATCGAACTGGGTTGGATCGGGAAAAAAACGCACAACCGCAGCCACCTGCCGCACGGCAAATTCGGAGCCGGTGTGCATGAGGTCATAGAGAATCATTGTTTTCTTTTAAAAAAATGAAATCGTCCGTGCGAAAAAAAACACGTCTGTGTGCAAAGGGCTTTACTCTGGGGGAGCCTGGGATCGAACTGGGAACCTTCCAAGTGGCTACTCTACCCCCTGAGCCACTGTGTGTGCGTGCATACACATGCATGCACTCACATTCATATACCAGCATGCATTCATGGATTCATGCCTATTTAAATAGAATAAATCCATAATTCATTCCCCAGCAGCCCCATTTCCTTTGGGGTATATATCGTCACTGTCGGGCAGAAACCTCGTATCTCCCAAGTTTCAAATTTGTACGCTTTTTTTGCAAAGTAAAGCCCTGCTTCATCAGACAAGGCCGTCGCACATTTTTTTAAATGATAAAAACGAACGGCTTTGGACATACCAGGTTTCCACCCGACAACGACGATATGCTTTTGTCGCTACACATTTGCACATACAATTTCGTCCTCTGCATTTGCCCATCCTAGCCGTCAGGAGCATGTGTGTGTGTGGGTGTGTGCACGTGCGCACATGCGCGCGATAACATGCATTATGCATTCCTAATGTTTTTGTCCCCTAGCGTTGTCTAGTGTCTGTCTGCTTAAGTGTATTGCTGTTTACTCTACTGATAAGCATAAGTGCGTTTGTTTGTTTGTCCTCCCTCCCGCCTTCCATTCGTTCGCCCGCGGATGTTTGTTTACCGCCGTCGCCAAGGAGACCCATTGCATTAACCTCGTGCGGCGGCGAGAGGGCATCTCTTCCTCCTTGACCGCCAGACAAGCTGTCCAAAGACGCTTGTTTTTCTTTTTTTTTCTCCTTCCTTTACGTGATTGGCACTGCGGTATACTGTACTAGTAAGACGCCTCAGGGTCCTAAAGGGCGAGGGCGCATGTCGGACCGGTTACCCATATATGGAGATCCATGTACTGTATATAGTACATCCCTTTTATGCCCATACATGGAGATCCATGTCTGAACCAGCCGCACAGATATGGGCTGTCTTCCTCCATATATATGGGCATTCCCATATGAAGTGCTGTTCGATGTGGGCTTAATATTGATGACATCAGGGATCTCCATATATGGGCATAAAATGGATTCTGTTAGAGTGGTTCCCATGACATCACAACATACAATATATTTTATGCCCATACGGAGATCCCTATCTGAACCAGCCACACATATATGGGCCATGTCTTGGCCATTTGGTCAGTGATATATATATATATCGATGACACCAGGGATCTTCATATATGGGCATAAAGGGGATTCTGGGGAATACCCAGATATGGACTTTTACATAGGTGATGTCACCTGTGATGTCACAGTGATGTGTCAAGGGAACTAACCCATAGACTTCACAGAGACAAGCTGTGACATTTCTCATGGTAATACATGCATAAATACAGTGCTTCTCAACCTGTGGGTTGGGACCCCCAAATTATTTTGGGGAGGTCCCAGATGATTAACTTAACTCTCCTACTGCCAGATTATTTATTTATTTATTGGGTCTGGTGCCATCAAAAAGCGGCTTACCTTTGCGACGTTATAGCAGATAGACAGACATTTATTTATTTTTATTTTTTTATTTTTTTTTATTGTGCAATAGTGCACTTTGGTCTGCCAGGCAGCAGAGGGCGGCGTCATGCGAGAATGAATGTGAATTTGCCTGTTATGTGTTGAAGAAGAAGAAGACCAGTCACTGGCCACAGAGCCTTACAGCCAGAGGAAATCAACAAGGAAGTGAATTGTTCTCCGTTGATCTAACGCATAATGGATTTTTTACACCATCACCGCGGAAAATGTGTTTACAGTAAACGGCCGCGCGACCCCTCATCAGCTTACAGTCATCAGACGAACGAACCGAATGAGCGCCGTATTGGCATCGAGGTTCTGTAAAAAATGGGGCGAACGTTAACGTTCAAAGCGTGGGGAGAGTTAATGTGCGAAATAGTTTTCTCACTCAACAGTAAACAAGCAAACAAAGTTTAAGTGTATAGAGTTATTTTGGACATTTCTAAAGTGACAATTTAAGGAGTTTTTGATACCTCTAAAATGACAAATTGTCAAATATTAGAGGCAGAAATTGTGAAAATAGAAGATATACATGCTCACGACGCCTCGCGAGCATGATCTTCTATTTGATCTGCTATTTTCACAATAGGACCGTGTTATACAAAATGCCAGGCCTCGACTCTAAGTGCTCGTCAGTTAAAATATGATTATTTTGGGGGCCGCAGCCTGAAAAAGGTTGAGAACCACTGATGTAATGCATGTCACGGACCCGTTGGTTTTGCACATTGCGTCACCTCTCGTTGAGATGAGAGGCCCGCAGTGAGTTCCCAGATTCAGGTTTTGTTTATTTAAGCTTTTTCCTCTTTTTTTTGTTTTTTGGTATGAGTTCCATTTCAAGTCCTGTTGAGGCAAACGTTTTACGGACCATTTGAGAGCGATAGAACATTTCAAAGAACCTGCTGTTCTAGACCACACACCAGGAAGAACACTGTAGTCCTCCAGTGTTTTATACTTTTTATTTTATACTTAAAGCTATACTGTGTAAGTTGCTCAACTAGTGGTCAGAGCTGTATAGCAAACCGCGGTCGCGTCCACGTCTTTCGGCCGTTTTTCGCCGCGGACCGGGCCTCTCGCCACCGCGTCCGCCTGCAGCTCGCCGAGATCTATCATTAGAGGGGTCCCTGGTTCCTGTGCGTTCAGGCATTCCGGAGAAACTGACTCCTTCACCCGAGTATGTTGTTGTTATGTTGAGGCAAGCTACTTCCTGAGAAGTCAGCAAGACTTGTGATTGGCCGGTAGTGTACCATGTGTTTATGATCGGCGATATGATTGGCCAATGTATACACATGATGCAGATGACGTCATTTTGCCGCGAAATTCTCCCCCCCCTCACGGCTCATAGAAAACATATAAAGAGAAGGCTTTAGAAGCTGAAATTAACGGAGTGGGGGTTCTAAAACTTTAGCGATTTAACAGTTAGGACAATTTTAAGATTTGTTTTAAAAAAAGTTACATGGTATAACTTTAAGTAAAAGTATCAATACAGCAATATAGAAATACTCTTTTACAAGTAAAAGTCCAGAATTCAAAGTGTACGTGAGTAAAAGTAAGAAAGTATTGGCATCAAAACACAGACATTACCAAAAGTAAAAGTACACAATGTTTGTAAATAGCCGATCTAC
This sequence comes from Nannobrachium achirus, assembly GCF_963921795.1. Lineage (NCBI taxonomy): Eukaryota > Metazoa > Chordata > Actinopteri > Myctophiformes > Myctophidae > Nannobrachium > Nannobrachium achirus. Next base: position 11,732,538 of record NC_137812.1, read on the forward strand.
AAGCTCACAACGCGCCGCAATGCGACGCGTTGTGAGCTTGTAGATCGGCTATATTCAAATAGCCAAGGGATAAAATAAGGCTAAAGTGGTTAATGTATATATTTGTAATATTATAACTTATAACTGCAAAGTAACTACTTTTCAAATAAATGTAGTGGAGTAAAAGTACAACATTTGGATCCGAGATGTAGTGGAGTAGAAGTAAAAGTATTGAAAATTGGAAATACTCAAGTAAAGTACTCAAAGTTGTACTTAAGTACAGTACTTAAGTAAATGTACTGAGCTAATGTACACCACTGGAAACCTCTGTGGTCATGTATTCATTTGTCAACTCTGAGACTGTTATTACATGTAACCAAATGGACCTGTAGGCAGTGGTGGAAGAAAGTCCGGAATTCCAAATTTACTTGAGAGCAAAAGTACAAAAGTATTGGCATCAAAATGTACTTGAAGTAGCAGAAGCAAAAGTACTCATTATGCAGAATGTCTTGTTTGAAGTTTTCAAATGTTCATACGTATTTTGAAAAGAGACGATCTACAATCGTGAGCTTGTAAATCGGCTATCTTCAAATGGCCGAAATGTACAGGGTTAGGGTTAATGTATGTTTTGTAATGATAATCAATCTACAAAGTAACTAGTAACTAGGGCTGTCACTCAAATAATTGGCGATTAACCATTTAATTGTGTTTTTGTCGTTGATAATTACATTTCTGTTTGGCTTTTAGGCTTTGAAGTTGCATAATATGATACATAACCTAAATACACAAATACATTACTGACATATTTTACAACTTACTACTTAAAAAATAACATTGATAGTGGAAATAGCCGATCTACAAGCTCACAAAGCGTTGCGTTGTGAGCTTGTAGATCGGCTATTTCCAATATTTTTGACTATAAAAAAAAAATATATATATGAACATTTTTCAACATGGAAACGATTATGACGATTATGAAAAACAATCACGGTTATGTCAGAAAATCACGATTAGACGATTATGTAATAATTGTGACAGCCCTACTAGTAACTAAAGTTTTCAAATAAATGTAGCGCAGTAAATACTCAGTACACATACCTAGAAATTGTACTTCAGTAAAATGTACTTATTTTCTTTCCGCCACTGCCTGTAAGGTCCATATTATATTTATACACTCTCCGAGTTAAAGGGACATTATTGTTTTACGGTTGTTGTGATCTGGGGAGATCGTAAAAAAATACCTTATGTCTTGGCGTGTATTTCTCTGTGAGATGCAGGAGAGTGCACAATGAGAGGATGTCAGACGTGTTGCTATATACGCAGCCTATAAATGTACGGCTGTCCTCGGGTTTAAATGTTCAAGGACACAGCTTATGCGGTTAGGTCCTATCAATTTAATAAAGCCATATCCCCATGGGATACAACAGGGTCATTCACAGACATACCACATATATCACACACACGCACGCACGCGCGCGCACACACACACACACACACACACACACACACACACACACACACACACACACACACACACACACACACACACACACACACACACACACACACACACACACAGGCATGCACGTGCAGGGGTGTCGCACCAAATTCTGGGCCCGGGGTACAAGGATTCACTCACATTTTGTGCTTTAGCTATTGAAAAATAGCAGATCTACAAGCTCACAGCGCGGCACCGAGTGCCACGCTGCGAGCTTGTAGATCTGCTATTTTAGAAAAATCGTGAAAATGTGTTCAATGTGTGTGTTTCAAATCCTTCTGAGGTTTTTGGTTTTTCAGTGGTGCTCAAAATGATATGTATTTGGCCACGGACACCCATCTCAAAATATTTAGTTCCAGGGACCCCCCCAGAAGCAAAATATGAGTTACAAAATAATGTTCGCTTAAAAAATACAAATTTTCAAAGATTTGCACCCCCCCCCCCCCCCTCTCCCCCTCTTGCGACGCCCCTGTGCACGTTTGTGCGCACACACGCATGCGCACACGCATCTGTGCACCGACAACCGTGCAGTCTGCTTCCAAACAATAACGCTCATGCATGGATCCATCCGGGCCTGTTGTACTGTACATACACATATAGATTAGATCAGATTAGCCTTTAATGTCCCCAGCAGGAGGTTTGTCTACACAGCCCGTTCAACACAGAAGCACAGACGTGGCGTATACTAAACACTGACACGCACAGGAAACAATTTTATGCAAATTAGAAGGTACTTTTATTTTTATTTTTTTTGCTTGGGAACCATGTTTTTCTGATTCTGCACCCTTGATTTATGTAAAATGGCCTGGTCCCCCACTTTTACCCCAAAATGCCTCTAACCTCCTCTAACCTGACTATGATTACAGTACCTACACTACACCAGCAGTAAGTAGCCTACTAGGGAGGAAGGGAACAGACATTGAATGAAGCAGCAGAAAAGGGCAATGGCGCCGCCCGGGAGAAGGGCCAAGAATATGAATATTATATATCGTCGTTGTCGGATGAAAACCTTGTATGTCCAAAACCGTTCGTTTTGCATTTATCATTTTAAAAACTATTTAAACTAGTGAAAACAGCCGATCTACAAGCACACAACGCCTCGCGGTGCGAGGCGTTGTGTGCTTGTAGATCTGCTGTTTTCACTACTTTTTTTGCGACGGCCTTGTATGATGAAGCAGGGCTTTACTTTGCGCAAGAACATACAAATTTGAAGCTTGGAGATACGAGGTTTCCACCCGACAACGACGATATATTACACAGTGTGGCCTGAGTGACACTTAAACAGTGACTCAGCAGCAATATGTACTATAGCTGGCCGCTGTTTTGTAGCTTTCTATGTAACGAGTGTAAATGCAGCATGAATCTGCCTTTTACTCTAGCGGCAAAATAAAACAACATGTCAATCCAGCAATGCATTGATGTCAGGGACGTGCAGAGAATGTTAGAGAGGCAGGGGCTGACATTTCTAAAAGGGCCCTTTGGTGAAAATATCGAAAATAGCAGACTTCGTAGCTCACAACAGTTCGCAGCGTTATTTTCAGTGGTTATTTTCAGTACTTGATACCACACTGAATTATGCTGCATTCAAGTTCAGGAGAGTCTGAACAAGGCAATTCTCTTGAATGCTGCCTTCAGGTATGGCATGGAAAGAGGTGCATTTTCATTTCTTTCACCATAGTAAAAACTGCATTCATGGTCTGGGAGAGGGCACTTTTTACTGACGAGTAAAAGGGCTCAAGCCCCCTTTGATGTCTATGTGTGCACGTAGCCTGCCACAGCGGGAGGACTGGACTAAATGTGAGGCCGTGCAGGGTTTCTGACACCGCTTAGCCAAAATCAAAGGATCACCGGGGGTGCTCTGTGTGTGTGTGTGTGTGTGTGTGTGTGTGTGTGTGTGTGTGTGTGTGTGTGTGTGTGTGTGTGTGTGTGTGTGTGTGTGTGTGTGTGTGTGTGTGTGTGTGTGTGTGTGTGTGTGTGTGTGTGTGTGTGTGTGTGGGGCGGAGTTGGGTGACGCTATCGTCAAGGTTCTGCGTTTCTATAAATAGAAGCTCCTGTCTTCTCCTGATCTCACTCCAATAAATCTTTTTCCTGGGGTTTTGTTTTCCCTGCTCCTCCGCTTTGACATCTTTCTTCATCCACTTGTTCCCAGCAGCTCTTCCAGTCCAACAAACTCACGTTGGCAGTTATAGGACACAGCAATAATACGTCACACGCACACGCAAGCACACAAGCACGCATCATTTTAGGACGCTGATTCTATGAATGCCATTTTACGTTCTTGTGCCTTTTTGTAATCCTAACCCTAAAGGGGTCATGACATCAAAAAATATATATATATTTTCTTTTGTGGCTTTTTTCATGTTTCCTGACCTCCATTACATTACATAACATTCAATATTCAGTGTTTTTTCCTGTAATCTGTAGTTTTTGGAATATAGGCTCAGAAAAGTGAGTTAATTTGCCTCTGGACGTACGCATCATCATCCAGGGGAGGAGGTGGTTGGAGGTGATGGTGAACGCAACAACTGAACTGGTAAATGGTGCATTGGAACCTTATTATTTGGCGGTGTTGAGGTCAGGAAATATAAAAAAAAGTTTTTTATGTTATGACCCCTTAACACATGGGAAGCCAAGGTTTCTAACATTTCTAGCTGTTGCTGCTGCCGTCGCATTAATTTTGAAGCGCCTCGGAAGCTTTGTGCGTGTGCACGTGAGAGTCCACTGACGATTGAGTAGGACAATCCATTTGTTTACAAACGCTCGCGAAACTAAAATCCAAACTGGGGCCGACCATCGCGGTAAAGTGTCGCCGTGAAAACAGGCAGATCTCTGCTTCCCTGGCGTTCTTTGCACCTTATTCATAGATAAAGCTGTTTTTATGTTTCAGCCTAGAATGGAAGTCAATGCAGCCTAGACCATCCATTTTGCTTCTCTGCGAGCCACGGTATGACGTATGGACCAGGGTCTTTCACAGGGAACACAACATGCGCGCAGCTGCACGCTGCACAGTTGACCCTTTGTCTCGTTCCTGAACGAGACAACTCCTTTTGGCACAGCGACCTCCAGTGGCCTTATCTCGTTACTGAACGAGTTTGGCTCCTTGGGTGTTAAAGCCCAAAATAGCAGATCTACAAGCTCACAAGCTATCTCTCTCTCTCTCTCTCTCTCTCTCTCTCTCTCTCTCTCTCTGTCAAGCGTGTGAGCTTGTGGATCTGACAGAGAGATGATCTGCTATTCTCGGGGCACGATACCAGTAAAACAAATCTGGCACATGTCTAACCCAAATCCCTAAACCTTACCCCTCTAAATCCCAATCGCAACCTCTCAACCTTTTACTAATTGTAAGCCTAACTATAGTATATAGTGTATACAAATATATATATACCAGTTACCCATAAATGGAGACCGCTGCATGATAGTCAACAATGTTTATACCATTGTGATACCATTCTGAGGATTCTGAGGAATACCCATACATGGACTTTTACATAGGTGATGTCACCTGTGATATCACCTGTGATGTCACAGTGATGTGTCAAGGGAACCAACCCATAGACTGTAAAAATGTGTACACACACAGAGACAAGCTGTGACAAGTCACATTTCTCATGGTAAACTGCAACCTTTGGTCGCAATTAAGTACTGTAGTATAGGCTACAGTACACATACACACACACGCACACACGCACACACACACACACACACACACACACACACACACACACACACACACACACACACACACACACACACATGTGCACGCGCACATACGCA
>NC_137812.1:12410488-12563736 GCF_963921795.1 Nannobrachium achirus
TGTAACGATACATTTTAACAACGATACGATACGCATCATGATACATGATTGACGATACGATGCATGGACGATATTGGTTCATTCATGGCGATACGATACGATTCAATTCAATGATTTCAAATCGATATAGTAACTATTTAGCAAAGAAATTAAATCTGTTTGAAACATGTCAATAGTGCATGTTTCTAAGGGAAACCTCTATTAGTATGGATATAAATAAGTAAACACTGATTCTCTAGCAAATACATGGACATTATATTTCAACACATATGGACAAACCCACACCTTGACATGAACTCAGAGATTACACACATTTATCGATAGACCAAGAGTAGCTATATGGAATGGAATAGTAATTAAACCCCTCTTCTTCATTTTCCTTCTTAACATTGCTAAATGCAAGGCACAAATACTTAATTTCCATACAATCAATTATTTGCACTGCAAAACGATTCGATACCGATTATCTGCAATTTAAATGATACCGATAAGATACAAAGCCAAAACTGTACGATATATGCTTTTGCATATCGAAATAGTAGATCATTGCAAATTAAAATCGATTTTTCGATTCAGTTACTATATCGTTACACCCCTAGTAATCGGGGGATATCTTTAGAAATAGTGTCAAATCCTGGAATAAATTCCTTACCAAAAAAATTCTTCACCAATATGTTTGTAAAGGTGTCTAGTAACACATCTCACAAAGACTGAAATTCAGTTTTTGAAAAAAATCACTCCCAAAAAATATGCTTTAAGTGGGATGTGAGGGGTCTAACTAGGTGTTTTTAATTATTCTGAATCCATTGCAAGCATTTGTTTTGCACCAAAAACATTCCTTGGGCTAGAAATGGACCCCCATACCACTGTGAAAAGTGATGACTCATCACTAAACCATCATTTTATGGGCTGTTTGTAGCCCAATTAATGTTTTTTTGTGCAAAACAAATTATTGCAATGAATTCAGAATAATTAAAAACACCTAGTTAGACCCCTCACATCCCACTTAAAGCACATTTTTTGGGAGTGATTTTTTCCCCTATAGTATAGTGTATAGTGAGTGAATGAGACCCAGAATTACCCTAGCTGTCAAAGATTTTCCTAGGGAAACTGAATTTCAATCTTTTTCTTTACAAACACATTGGTGAAGAAATGTTTTGGTAAGGAATTTATTCCAGTACTTTTTAAGATATCCCCCGACTATAGTTCACAGTGTGCACTTGATAATAAAAGTCAAAAGTGATTTTCCTGTCAAATAATAAAGCTAGGTTTAGAGTGTTAAAAGTATTATCTGCCCTGCTCTTTTACAGCAACAGCCTCAATGATCTCTCCAGGAATCTTTAATAAGGGTTGGTACTGTATACAGTTTATCACTAATTATTCGAAAGTTGTGTTTTAAACATGTTACATAAAAAGGTTCTTCTTAACAGATGGTTTGTGAATTCTAAACAAACAAAAACTACATGAATAATAATAATTATTATTATTATAATTAAAAGAACAAAGGACTTAAAAAATAAAATAAAGATACACACGGCAAACTAAAACCAAAACCGAATACAGAGAACAGATGGTTCAAACAGTAAATCGGAGAGTAAAAAGAAAACCTGCACACACATTATGCTCCAGCATAATTTATCCGCCAACTTTTCAAGCCAATAAGGCTCTTCGTCAAGTCAAAAAATTATTTGGAAAACATTACGTTTACACAGATCCAAGTATTTAACCCTAAAAAGACAAACAGCATACAAAGTATTTCCATTAGTTCATTGTCGAATGAGCTAACATGTATGTACCAGTAATACTCCCTAATCGGGAGATAAGCGACCGTTGGTCGCTTATCTCCACAAATAGGCCAAAAGTTTGTTTTACCAATTATCAAGACATACGGGCAGTTGACAGTTTGCCATGGTTACTCATTGAAGTTGAATCTCCATGGAGACATAAGTTGCTCATACCATAGCAACCATGTTTTTTACAGGGCCTGGGATTGATGACATCAGAAATCTCCATATATGGGCATGAAAGGGATTTTGTTTCTGGAAATATGTCTGTGGGGTGCCACATTTGGAATAAAACACTTACATCACACATCTGGATATCCATACAGCCCATCTAGTTTGCCTGTGTCCATTTATGCCCATATATCTGATGACATTGGGACACTGATCTCCATATATGGGCATAAAACTTATGTTAATTAGTAAAGCCTGGGGATCTCCATATATGGGCATGAGGGGTACCCTAAAAGGGCATCATCTGGGAATAGCAAATATAGTTATCCTAGAAAGTGAAAATCTTACATCAAAGGCCATAACTACCTACCTACCACCATACTGCATTCCTCATTAAACTACCTACCAGTAAGATGCCTATAGGGAGAAAAGCAAAGGGCGAGGTTGCACCATTTCTTGGTCTTCTGGCCAGTGATGTATATCGGACCATTTAACCATATATGGAGACATCTGGTACCCAAAGATATTCACAGATATGGGCTTAATATTGATGACATAAGGGATCTCCATATATGGGCGTAAAAGGGATTTGGTTCCCCTGGCATCACAGGGATCTCCATATATGGGCATAAAATGGATTTGGTTACCCTGGCAACACGGGGATCTCCATATCTCCATATATGGGCATAAAAGGGATTTGGTTCCCCTGGCATCACAGGGATCTCCATATATGGGCATAAAAGGGATTTGGTTCCCCTGACATTACAGTGATGTCAGTGGCTGGTTCTACAGAGGGGATCTCCATTTATGGGCATAAAAGGGAATGTATGTATGATGATGTCAGATATCATAGACGTCATAGGACTTTCACATAACGAATAACTGAGTAAGCATGTAAACCCGTAAAATCTATATTTGGGCATGGCTGATTTATGACCTCATCATGATGACACGAGCAAACACAGCTGAATTGTATAAATGATCAGTGCAGAAACCAACAGAAGTATTTGACCAAGACTCTTCGATTTAAACATCAACAAAGGTGTGACGTTTGTTGATGGTCACAAAGGTGTGACGGACGGACGGACGGACGGACGGACGGACGGACGGACGGACGGCCGGTGGAGGTTTTCATAGTAAACTGCTCCCTGACGGTCGCAATAAGCAACAATTTAAGAATGTGTGGTCATTGATTGCAGAAGTGACAGATTTACTATTCAGTCCTACAAAATCCAACCTTTTCAGAACAGAAAGAAACAACACTTGACTTCAACCTATTTTCAGCATCACATGCTGGTGTCCTTTCTTTCCCCCTAAAAATGAAACAAAGGACATATAGTGTCACAGTTTCTCTTTCTAAATGAGACCCTAATGATGTTGACATCATGTAAGACACATTGAAGTCCCTTAAAGGGCAAGTTCACCTCTGGGACAACCAGATCTTATTTTATTGTTGTTTGGGACAAGATCAACACAATCCTGAATTTTTGTTTGTGTTCAATCTGTGTTTTGAGATATTGTAGTATTTAAGCATGAATGATGATGCATTTTGCATCATATGACGCATCATGCAGCATCATATGATGCAAAATGCATCATCGTTCATGCTGAAATATCTCAAAACACAGATTGAACACAAAAAATAACTCAGGATTGTGTTGATCTTGTCCCAAACAAGAATACAATAAGATCTGGTTGTCTCAGAGGTGAACTTGTCCTTTAAGGACCAACAGTCCAACAGTTCAGAAACCAAACCTTGTCACTCATCCAGACCTGTGACTGTCGTCTCAGAGAAGATTTCAAACACACACTTCTGTTACCGAACAGGATACGCAGAGCATGTCGGCTGCTTCCCAGGAGGACTGCCGTGGCGGTACAGATCCCTCTCTGAAGATGCATTGTGTCACAAAGAGAACATCAACGTCACTGAAAAATATGTGGTGTTCACAGTGGAAAAATACCAAGTCCTGACAGAAGCACAAGTAGTAAGGGCACTGCAGAAACACTTGAGCATGTGGGTATGTAAGGCCAAATACCCTGGTTAGTACAGAGGGTGCAGATCTCTAGTTTAGAGTGTGCATGTGTCATTATGAGTCAGGCATATCCATATATGGAGTACTAATAGCAGTCATGCCCAAAATTGACTTAAGTCAGTTAGCACCATTTATGGAGTTCCGTGGCAGACTCATAGTCATAACCATAAAATGCTTACAGAATAAAAGGCATTGCACTATTGATTTATTTATTCTTTCAATGATTCTGTTTTTGATGTTCTATTATACCCATGTTTACGTTCCATATGTTCTGCCCCTGTAAGCTTGCATAAGAAACCCTGTGTAATTAACAGATGGCCATGATGACACGCGATGACACAGCATTAAAGGAAGGAATGAGGAACATTAACTGACTCTCTTAAGTCAATTTTGGGCATGACTGCTATTAGTACTCCATATATGGATATGCCTGACTCATAATGACACCTGCACACTCTAAACTAGAGATCTGCACCCTCTGTACTAACCAGGGTATTTGGCCTTACATACCCACATGCTCAAGTGTTTCTGCAGTGCCCTTACTACTTGTGCTTCTGTCAGGACTTGGTATTTTTCACTGTGAACACCACATATTTTTCAGTGACGTTGATATTCTCTCTGTGACACAATGCATCTTCAGAGTGGGATCTGTACCGCCACGGCAGTCCTCCTGGGAAGCAGCCCACACAGACGGCTTATCCTGTTCGGTAACAGAAGTGTGTGTTTGAAATCTTCTCTGAGACGACAGTCCACAGAAGCAGCTGGTGCTGCTGCCTCACCCCAGCCTGTTCCTCCAGAAACAGAGGGAAACAGGAGACCTAAGACGGGGATTTTGATGCTAAACATGGGGGGGCCAGAGAAGCTGGAAGACGTCCACGACTTCCTGCTACGGCTCTTCACGGACACGGACCTGATGAAGCTTCCCGTACAGAGCAGGCTGGGCCCGTTCATTGCCAGACGGCGCACACCTAAGATCCAGGAACGGTACCGCAAGATCGGAGGAGGGTCGCCCATCAAACACTGGACCTCGACGCAGGCGGAAGGCATGGTCAGGCTCCTGGACGAGACGTCTCCGGAAACGGCCCCTCACAGGTACTACATCGGTTTCCGCTATGCCCACCCTCTGACGGAGGAGGCCATAGAGGCGATGGAGAATGATGGAGTGGAGCAGGCGGTGGCCTTCACACAGTACCCGCAGTACAGCTGCTCCACCACGGGCAGTAGCCTGAACGCCATCTATCGTCACTACCGCAAGAGAGGCGTCGGGCCGAAGATGAGCTGAGTGTCATCGACCGCTGGCCCACTCACCCCTTACTGGTGGAGTGCTTCGCGGAGCACGTCCGCAACGAGCTGCTGAAGTTCCCAGAGGAGAAGCGGGACGACGTGGTCATCCTGTTCTTGGCGCATTCCCTGCCCATGGCCGTGGTGAACAGAGGCGACCCCTACCCGCAGGAAGTACAAGCCACGGTGCAGGCGGTCATGGAGAGGCTGGGGCTCTGCAACCCCTACCGGCTGGCCTGGCAGTCCCGGTTCGGCCCCATGGCGTGGCTCGGGCCGCAGACGGATGACGCGATCAGGGCCCTCTGCGAGCGCGGGAGGAGGAACATTCTTCTGGTGCCGATCACCTTCACGTCGGACCACATAGAGACGCTGTACGAGCTTGACATAAAGTACGGCCGGCTGCTGGGAGAAGAGTGCGGGGCAGAGAGCATCCGCAGAGCAGAGTCGCTGAACGGAAACCCACTCTTCGCGAAGGCCTTGGCAGATCTGGTCCGGGCTCACCTGGCGGCTAACGAGCCTTGCTCTCGTCAGATGACCCTGTGTTGTCCGCTCTGCACCAACCCTACCTGTGGAGAGGCCAAGGCTTTCTTCACCGGCCTGAAGCTCCAGCACACACACACTGAGGATGGGAACTTTATTATCAATGTTTACAGGTGGAGTGTTGAGCGGTTGAAAGCGGTTAAGCGTGGCGTGACCTCATATTTATCCAAATGAACTTTGCCGTACACATGAGCCTTCTTTGAGGCACAGAAATACTTGAATAAAAGTTAATGAACCCGCCTCTCACCAGTGTCCAAGAATAAAGCTGTCTTGTAGTTTGGTCTCTTTATCAGCTATAGTGCAGGTACATATTTTATATTTTGTTCATTTTAAAAGGCTTTAAAATTGAAATGTAGAATGCAAAGCAATCGTATCCCCTTAACTACTTGTTTTTTATTATTCATGTCCGGATTATAGACCGTATATATTTGCATTAAATATATAATACATATAAGTTAATACGTAATATATGTTATAATTTCGCCCCCTGGTGGAATAATAAGGTGTGTAACTGAAGATAGAGCCTAGTAGCTGTGGAAAGACAGTCTGTCCTTGTGTGTTTGGGTTCCGTGTCCTGCTGCAAGTGTAAAAAGATGTGGAGATTTGCAGTGATAACACTATCCTTTTATCTTGGAATGGAGAAACACCCCCTTGTCCATCTCTGATTCTCCTCCCATTCTTCCAGTTCACTGCAGTCAGGTCAGGGTTTCACTGTATTCAATGTATTTTTTGTGTAACCTATTGCTGCATACCTACAGCCTCTTTTTTATTTTCTTTGCCAAAGAAAGCAAAGCAAACCCATGACATTTTTCACTCACTACCTGTTATGTTGCAAAAGTGAATTCTGATTCTGTTAAAAGTTCATTTTGAGGTTTCGCTATTGATCAAGTTCTTTGTGGAATTTGAATGAGTAGGCCTAACACATTTTACTTTTCTGAAAGACCTTTTTTTCTATTTTTACATGGACCATTAGGCCTACAATGAAACCCCTTTTCACTTTTGAAAACACGCTGAAAGTATGATTATATCAGCACTGCACACAGGGAGTGTTTACTAATGAATGACATTGTCTCTGTGTTTTATTTTAATTTTAGATCTTAATGTTACAGCACGTGAATGAGTTTACATTTTCAACAACTAAACGTTTCATTTATAATACCCAGTGCAACTTTGTGCAGATGTTAATCTGCATACGATACTATTAGCAGGTATAGCCTATCTCAGATATACTGTATGTTTATAGATAGATAGATAGATAGATAGATAGATAGATCCAGTAGAATGGCTGCTCACGGCTCCTAGTTAAATGAATGGTAAATGTACGCTTTCCATTCATCCATTCACTCACACATTCATACACAGATGGTGTAGGAAACCATGAAAGGCACCAACCATGCAAGGCAACAACCTGCTTGGCAACCGCAGCCCTGAGCCACTGCAGGCCATAGCTGTTGCAGGAGGAAAAATGTCACGTATGTGCAAAATAAAATAAACAGTGAGTCAGTGACCAAAAAACAGAGATGGACCAGGGACCCTCACTACAGATTCAACTTTTTCATAGATTTCATAGATGGCTTCATAGACTTGTTTGACAGCACTATCATCGGTGTTGGATTGATTGTATTTTCAGACCACTTAACAATCATGTATTTTATTCAGTCACATTTATATAGTCAGATTAAATATGTGATTGCCTGTTTGCTGTTTTAAAATATGACCAGACACTGATGCTTTTTAGTTTTTTCCTTTTCTTTTTATTTATCGTGAACACCTTACAATGTAGTCACAATAAAACAATTGTAAAAATACAAAATAACATGAGCTTGAGGGAATAATACAAGATAATACAAATAAAACAGTTGATGTGTCCATCGTGTTGAATCGAAAAGATCCATACAAAATATAACGCAAAAATCCCTAAACAAGTAACGCATAGTGTAAATTGTATTCAATCATGTTGTCAGATTGTGTGATTCCACTGTTTTAGTATCCTTGTCATTGTCATCCTGGTTTATACCTGAATTATCACAAATCTGTATGTCTGTGTGTGTGTGTGACTACTTTAATGTAAAGGCTGTCCCTCTGTATGAGTCACCATGTGTATTTTTAGATTACTTTTGTTATTAAAGCCTTTACCACAGACCGTACAAGAAAAAGGCTTTTGGCCTGTATGAGTCATTAGGTGTTTTTTTAGACTACCTGTTTCAGCAAAGCTTTTACCACAAAATGTACAAGAAAAGGGCTTTTCGCCTGTATGAGACCTCATGTGTTTTTTAATTGTACTTTTTTTAGCAAAGCCTTTACCACAAAATGTACAAGAAAAGGGCTTTTCGCCTGTATGAGACCTCAGGTGTGTTTTTAGATTACCCTTTTGAGAAAAGCCTTTACCACAGACTGTACAAGAAAAAGGCTTTTGGCCTGTATGAGTAATCAGGTGTGTTTTTAGACTACCTGTTTCAGCAAAACCTTTACCACAAAGTGTACAAGAAAAGGGCTTTTCGCCTGTATGAGTCCTCATGTGTTTTTTTATTTTACTCTTTTCAGCAAAGCCTTTACCACAGACTGTACAAGAAAAGGGCTTTTCGCCTGTATGAAACCTCATGTGTGTTTTTATTGTACCCTTTTGAGAAAAGCCTTTACCACAGACTGTACAAGAAAAGGGCTTTTCCCCTGTATGTGTCCTCATGTGTGTTTTTACATGACTTGTGCTAATAAAGCCTTTACCACAGACTGTACAAGAAAAAGGCTTTTCTCCTGTATGAAACCTCATGTGTGTTTTTATTGTACCCTTTTGAGAAAAGCCTTTACCACAGACTGTACAAGAAAAGGGCTTTTCCCCTGTATGTGTCCTCATGTGTGTTTGTAGATGTTCCTTTTGATTAAACATTTTGCCACACTCTGTACAACTGAAGCTTTTCTTCCCTGTTTGACTCCTCGTGGAGTGAGCTTCTTTTGATGATGTCAGATCCTGGGACAGCCTGCGCTGTCCTCCCACATTTGGTGTCTTGTGTGGTTTCAGTGTGTTTAAAGCTGACTGATCTCCCCTAGTCTCATCCCAGTCATCACTGTCTTCAGTGTCAGATTCAGAACAGTGTGAAGAGAGCAGCTGGTCATCACTAGTTGGTTGTGATGTTCCACAGTCCTCTACATCAGCTTGTGTTTGCATGCGTTCAGCTGAGGTGCTGGCTACAGGTTCTGTCTGTCTGTGTTCATCAGCATCTTCACTTTTCACCACTAGTAATGTCAATGTTGTTGACCCACCAGCCTCTTCTGGTCTTTCAATTAGCTCCTCCTGTTCCTCTTTAATCTGTGGAGGTTGTTGTTCCTCCTGGACCAGACTGGAGCTCCACTCCTCTTCAGGTGAAACCTCCTCTTTACACGCAGGAATGAGCAGGAAATCTAGGAAGAAAATACAACGAGACTCTCTAAAGGTTTTGAATATTGTACCTCCACTGCAGTACCTCAGTGCATAGTTGTCGCTGGGGGGACTGCCCATAAGTCTGAAGGTTCATTAGTCCGAAGGTTCATTAGTCCAAATTTAGTTATGGTTACTGAGGTTAAGGTTAGGGTTAGAGTTAGGCATATTATTCTTAACAAATTCGGACTAATGAACCTTCGGACTAATGAACCTTCGGACCAATGCCATGGCACCGTCGCTGGCACCGTCGCTGGAAAAAGTATCAACAGATTACCTTTTGCCAGCATCTTCTAAAATGTAAATCTGATGGTGCGCTGACTGCGCTGTGCAGTGAAGAATGTGTCCGTTATTTGTTTACATCTAACGATCTCATAGAAGATGCGAGACGAGCTGAATAAGACAATAAGAGGCAAATGAGAGGTGGTCCCTATTAGTTTTAAAGAAGTAACTTGTACTTGTTAGATCAGTGAGTCTTTGAGTTTTTATGCTGTGTCCAACATGACAGCCATGTAAATAAATACACAATGTAATATACAACGTTGCTCTCAAGAATGTTTTAGAAAACGTTTCAAGCGTTCTTTTTTTTTTCTTTTTTTTTCATTGTGCTTTTTGTGCACTAACCCAATAATTAATTCCTTAAGAGTCAGATAGTGTCATCTAGTTTCATATCCCTTTGAAAGGCAGAACACGTGTTTAGAAATATCTCCACTTTTCCACGAGCTTCACATGGACGACATTCTCTGTCAGCGACGGGGCCGGACCTGAAATGACTGCTGGACTGAACATATGAAAACTTCCTTTGAGAACACACATGTGTTTGAGAAACACACGTATGGGGCACACAATTGACAGTTGCGTTGTGATTGGCGTGGGGTGATTAAACACACCACCTGCCAACTGTGTGCCCCACACGTTTGTGCTTCCCAGAGGAAGTTTTGATAAGTTCAGTCCAGCACTCATTCCAGGGCCCCTCACCCCAGACTGAACGTCGTCCATGTGAAGCCCGTGGAAAGTGTAGTGGAGATATTTTACTAAACGTATGTTTTTGGCCAGAACTTTCAAAGGGATATGAAACTAGAGGACAATATCTGACTGTCTTAGGAATTCATTATTGGGTGAGTACACAAGTAGCCCAGATTATATTGTGTGTATTTGGAATATACACAAAGTGTTATATGTAAGATCACAGACATTCTAAGGCTGCCTCAGTACTGGGCTACTGGCACACTTTTCACCTATAAAATAAATGAAGGCAGAGTGCTTGAAACCTACTGAGATCCAGGTGGTCTTCAGGTTCCTGTTTAATAGAAACAGTCCTGGCTGGAGAACTGATCTTCACCTGCAGACTGGACTCCACACCCTGATCTGGAATGAAGGAATACAATATGCACTTTAATAATAAGGACTGTGACATGAATAGGGACTTTAATAAAGACACGAAAAAAGTTAAATCAGGCTATCTGATCAGCTAATATTATTGATGCAGTCACGGCGTGCCTCTACTGTACTTTACTTTACTGTCCTGTACTGTGCTGTACTGTAGGTAAGCTACTACTGTCTGTCAGCCGGCCCGTCTCCCCTTGCCCACACTATGAAAACCAGGAAGTCGCCTAGTGCTAGAAGCGCTGCCAGAGAAAATGTCAATCAATCTGTGATACGGTCCTGCCCCATTTTCAAACCGTTTCTACAAAACCCCTGTGAAATACACCTTTAAGGTTACAAAGTTCCAGAGAAGTATGAAAAGAAAAAAAGTCCTGTTGTGTACAAAGCAAAAACAAGGCAAAAATAAGAATCAAAGTGTAATTTCAGTGTGTTTAAAGCGGACTGATCTCCCCTAGTCTCATCCCACTCATCACTGTCTTCAGTGTCAGAATCAGAACAGTGTGAAGAGAGGAGCTGGTCATCACTAGTTGGTTGTGATGTTCCACAGTCCTCTACATCAGCTTGTGTTTGCATGCGTTCAGCTGAGGTGCTGGCTACAGGCTCTGTCTCTCTGTGTTCATCAGCATCTTTAGTTTTCACCGCTAGTAATGTCAATGTTGTTGACCCACCAGCCTCTTCTGGTCTTTCAATTAGCTCCTCCTGTTCCTCTTTAATCTGTGGAGGTTGTTGTTCCTCCTGGACCAGACTGGAGCTCCACTCCTCTTTAGGTGAAACCTCCTCTTTACACGCAGGGATGTGCAGGAAATCTAGGAAGAAAATACAACAAGACTCTCTGAAGGTTTTGAATATTGTACCTCCACTGCAGTACCTCAGTACATACAGTAGTTGTCGCTGGAAAAGGTATCAACAGATTACTTGTTGCCGGCATCTTCTAAAATGTTAATTTGAAGGTGCGCAGTCTGCGCTCATGCGCTGTGCAGTAAAGAATGTGTCCGTTATTTGTTTACATCTCGCGAACTCATAGAAGACGTGAGACAAGCTTGTGTGCCCCACACGTTTGTGCTTGCTTCCCAAAGGAGGTTTTTATAAATTCAGTCTAGCACTCACTCCATGGCCCCTCGCCCCAGACTGAACGTCGTCCATGTGAAGCTCGGGGACTGAGCATTGGTTCGAGGGTCCGTTGGTCCGACCAGGTTAACATTCACCAGGTTAGCATTCACCAGCGTTAGTTTTACTGAGATTAGGGTTAGGGTTAAGGTTAGGTTTAGGTGGTCGGAAAGCCGACCCGTTGGCATATTGACGCAGACCCGTGAAGCTTGTGGAAAAGTGTAGTGTAGATATTTTACTGAACGCATGTTTTCAAACAGAACTTTCAAAGGGATATGAAACTAGATGACAATAAATATCTGACTTCAAGTCTTAGGAAAAGTAGCACAAATTATATTTCTGCTGCGGAGATTAGTCTGCTAACCGTAAGCGGAGGGGACCGATCAATGCTGTGTATTTGGAATATACACAAAGTGTTATATGTACAATCACAGACATTCTAGGGCTACCTCAGTACTGGCCCACTGTCACCAATAAAATAAATGAAGGCAGAGTGCTCAAAACTTACTGAGATCCAGGTGGTCTTCAGGTTCCTGTTTAAGGTGGTCTTCAGGTTCCTGTTTAATAGTCCTGGCAGGAGAACTGATCTTCACCTGCAGACTGGACTCCACACACTGGTCTGGAATGAAGGAATGCAATATGCACTTTAATAATAAGGACTTTGTGACACGAATAAGGACTTTAATAATACGGAAGGCTTCTCCATCTGAAGTCAGATTTCCATTGTGTGTGTGAGTATACTGGCTGGTATATTGATCTACAAGCAATGATCCCCCAAACCAGACAGACAGACAGACAGACAGACAGACAGACAGACAGGTTATTATCCCAAGGGGGGAAATTAGTCGCCCAGGGCGGCACAGCAGTTAAGGTTACAAATGTACAGAGAAGTAAGAAAATAAAATAAGTACTGTTGTGTACAGCAAAAAAGAAGAATCAACAATACAGAGCAGTCGTAATATTTCTCTCTCTGTGTGTGTGTGTGTGTGTGTGTGTGTATGTGTGTGTGTGTGTGTGTGTGTGTATGTGTGTGTGTGTGTGTGTGTGTGTGTGTGTGTGTCAACAACAGTCAATGCTACATAAGTGTGACTTCTTAACAAGAAGTAATACTTATAGACAGTACAACTTATCAATGCAGTGCCAAACAGATCTACAGCCTAACTACGCCTCACCATGCAGACTGATCGTGTCATACCTGCAGTGTGTAGATCGATGTCCATATCACAGTCAATGTCCAGCAGTTTGTGTTGTTTCTCAAGCAGAGTTTCTAGTGTCTCCATCTCTCTCTGGAAGAGGTTGCACATGAACTCTGCAGCCGCACTGAGGCGCTCCAACAAAAACACTCTGACATTAAGCTTATCACCACAAACAGCACCACGCTGCTGTTTGTCCAAAACACACAATATCTCCTCTCCCACCGACGTCATGTGTTCATTTATCTTCAGCCGTACAGACTCCATTTGACACGTTTTTACCTCATTTATTCATGAGACGTTTTCACCGAGAATCCAAGATCACATCACAACACGCAATTACTTCCGGGTCAACGTGCTTCACATGCGCATTGAAGGATCCAGGCACCGTTGCCGTCCTACTGCATTTCGCCCCCTGGTGGAATAATAAGGTGTGTAACTGAAGATAGAGACTGCTGTAGCTGTGGAAAGACAGTCTGTCCTTGTGTGTTTGGGTTCCGTGTCCTGCTGCTAGTGTAAAGAGATGTGGAGATTTGCACTGATAACACTATCCTTAATTATCTTGGAGTGGAGAAACACCTCCTTGTCCATCTCTGATTCTCCTCCCATTCTTCCAGTTCACTGTCGTCAGGGCAGGGCTTCACTGTATTCAATGTATTTTTTGTGTAGCCTATTGCCTCATATTGCCTCTTTTTTATTTTCTTTGCCAAAGAAAGCAAAGCAAACCCATGACATTTTTCACTCACTACCTGTTATGTTGCAAAAGTGAATTCTGATTCTGTTAAAAGTTCATTTTGAGGTTTCACTATTGATCAAGTTCTTTGTGGAATTTGAATAAATAACTATTTTACTTTTCTGAAAGACCTTTTTTTTCTATTTTTACATGGACATTAGGCCTACAATGAAACCCCTTTTTCACTTTTGAAAACATGCTGAATGTGTGTTTATATCAGCACTGCACACAGGGAGTGTTTACTAATGAATGACATTGTCTCTGTGTTTTATTTTAATTTTAGATCTTAATGTTACAGCACGTGAATGAGTTTACATTTTCAACAACTAAATGTTTCATTTAATACCCAGTGCAACTACGATACTATTAGCAGGTATAGCCTATACTGTATGTTTATAGATAGATAGATAGATAGAGATATAGCTCACGGCTCCTAATTAAATGGTAAATGGTGCATTTTTATAAGTAGCACCTTCATCGAAGGTACTTTACAATGATTGTGCTTTACATTCACCCATTCACTCACACATTCATACACCAATGGTGTAGGAAACCATGAGAGGCACCAACCATGATACAAGGCACCAACCTGCTTGGTAACCGCAGCCCTGAGCCACTGCAGACCATATAGCTGTTGCAGGAGGACAAATTTCACATATGTGGACCAAAAAACATCCCAAAAAGTGGGGACTATTTTATCTATTCTAATTGCCACCCCCTAATAGCTTTCACATCTAACTCCCAAAGCATTGACCGCAAAATGCAGGTATTTCATTTATATTTCTTCCATCCATCCATCCATCTTCAACCGCTTATCTGGAATCGGGTCGTGGGGGTAACAGTTCCAACTGAGACTTCCAGATTTCCTTATCCCGAGAAACTTCCTCCACTCCCTCAGGGAGTATACCGAGGCGTTCCCAAGCCAGTTTGGAGATATAATCCCTCCATCTGGTCTTTGGTCTGCCACGGGGTCTCCTCCCAGTGAGACGCGCATCGAGGACCTTCCTAGGAAGGCGCTTGGGGGGCATCCGTACTAGATGCCCGAACCACCTAAGCTGACTCCTTTCCAAGTGTAGGAGCAGCGGTTCTACTCCAAGTCTCTCTCAGCTGACTGCACTTCTCACCCTATTTCTAAGGGAGATACCAGCCACCCATCTGAGAAAACCCATTTCGGCCGCTTGCACCCGCAACCTTATACTTTCGGTCATGACCCACACTTCATGACCATAGATGAGAGTAGGAAAGATTGCTCGGTAGACAGAGAGCTTTGCCTTCCGGCTCAACTCATTTTTCTTCACAACGATTCAGTGACTGCAAAACCGCTCCTCCTGCTCCGATTCTCCGGCTGATCTCCTTCTCCGTCTTCCCCTTTCTCTCAATCGTGAACAAGACCCCGAGATACTTAAACTCCTTCACCTGGAGTAAAGCCTCATTCCCTACTTGGACTGCACAATCCATCGGTTTCCTGCTGAGAACCATTGCTTCAGATTTAGAGATGCTGATCCTCATTCCGGCCGCTGTACACTCGGCTACGAACCGATCCAGTGAGAGCTGAAGGTCTCGGACCGATGGTGCCATCAGGACCACGCCATCTGCAAAAAGCTGTGAAGCAACCCTTAGCTCACGAGCCTTATAGCTTCTCCACCACCACTTCGCCTCGAGATCCTGTCCATGAATATCACAAACAGGATAGGTGACGACACAGCCCTGGCGGAGGCCAACCCCCACCGGAAAATAATCCGACTTATTTCCGAGCACACGGACACAGCTCTCGCTTTGGGCGTACAGATGGCCCTCAACAAGGACCCTCTCATTCCATATTCCTGCAAAACCTCCCACAGAACCTCCCGGGGTACACGGTCATATGCCTTCTCCAAATCTACAATACACATGAGGGTATGCAGGTGACATCATACATCATAGTTATGTGGGAAAGCCTGCTGAGTGGCAAATATATATATATATATACTTTCTGACCTTGACAGCCCACATACAAACAGAAAAGTCCTATCTGATTGCATTAAACAGCGTTAAACTCACTTTGCCACTCTATTTGCCGCTCGATTTACCATTCACTTTATGCATGCGCATACCCTCAGTCTATACAGTTAGTTACTGTCCACCACTGATGTGTGACTGTTGATAGGGTTTGAAGCTGCTCTATGTTGGGATGGTAACTAAGGCCTTGTTCCAATAATTAATTGCACCATCAAGTGCTCTATCATTCTGAAAATAAAAAGGTGTAAGGGGATGCACCCCTCATGTGAAAGGTGTTTAAAAGCACTTTACAAAATCAATGCACATTAAATCCTGAAGTGCTTATAAGAAAAGGGGAACAAAATCAACACTTCTTCTGTCCCCACGTGTTACAGGCATGAGGCTGTGAGGCATGGCATTGCAACACATTGTGAGATTGTTTCCAGACAGTTATAGCACCTACTGTACATCACATTGAATCTAGATGTCACCAGCCGCTTGTTGAGATCTCTATGCAAGACTAACCAAAGGCCACAGGTCTTCAATTATGATTGTATACCGGTACATAGCCTACCTACAGTCTCCATAGATATACAGTACATAACCTTCCCCAGAACACATGCTGAGTGACCCCACGTATGTACATACATACATACATACATACATACATACATACATACATACATACATGCAATACAGAGGTGCCATTTCGAAACTTCACAAGTCATGCAATTGACAATACATTAGCATTTCAGTGGATTTGCAGAACGTTGAGCTTGTAGATCAGCTATTTTTGCTATTGTATGACCTTATCTGTCTTCAAAGTTTAAATCTGCCTATGAAGGTGGATTCTGCTTTTCAATGGGAATGGAGTGGTTTCTTGCTATTTGTGAGTTTCTGCAGAAATACGCGCCATTCTTCATAATAATTAGAAAGACAAAACAGGGAAAGAAATCTGTGGGAAAAAACACATTTGCAATAAATTTTCAGGATGCCTGCTGAAAGGAGACACCTGGCTGAATACTGTAAAACCTCTGGCTCTCAACTTGGGGTCCAGGGACCCCCGGGGGTCCTTGAGGGGGTTCATTAAGATGGTTGAGAAGAATCACTGAGCTGTGAACTTCCTGCTATCATCTAGAGAGTCTACTCTAGACCAGGGGTCTCTGAGGTTTTCCAGGCGATGGACCCCTTAGCTGAGAGAGAGATGAACCACGGACCCTCACTACAGATTCAACTTTCTCATAGATTTCATAGATGGCTTCATAGACTTGTTTGACAGCGCTATCATCTGTGTTGGATTGATTGTATTTTCAGACCACTTAACAATGGTTAATATTTATTTTATTCAGTCAAGTCAGATAAAATATTTGATTGCCGGTTTGCTGTTTTAAAACGTGCCCAGACATTGATGCTTTTTATTTTCTCCTTTTCTTTTTATTTATCTTGAACACCTTACAATAAAGTCACAATAAAACAATAGGAAAAATACAAAATAACATATACTCACATTGTTCTACGTATAACCTATGGGCTGGAGGGAATAATACAAGATAATACAAATAAAACAGTTGACGTGTCCATCATGTTGAATCGAAAAGAAGATCCACAGTACAAATATAACACAAAAGTCTCTAAACAAGTAACTAATACATAGGGTTAGTTGTATTCAGTCATATTGCTTTTGTCAGATTGTGTGATTCCTCTGTTTTAGTATCCTTGTCATTGTCATCCTGGTTTATACCTGAATTATCACAATACTGTATGTCTGTGTGTGTGACCACTATCTGTTTCAGCAAAACTTTTACCTCAAAATTCACAAGAAAAGGACTTTTCGCCTGTATGTGTCCTCATGTGTGTTTTTAGATTACCCTTTTGAGAAAAGCCTTTACCACAGACTGTACAAGTAAAGGGCTTTTCGCCTGTATGAGACCTCATGTGTCTTTTTACATGACTGCTAATAAGGCCTTTACCACAGACTGTACAAGAAACAGGCTTTTTGCCTGTATGAGTAATCATGTGTGTTTTTAGACTACTTGTTTGAGCAAAGCCTTTACCACAGACTGTACAAGTAAGGGGCTTTTCCCCTGTATGAGACCTCATGTGTGTTTTTACATGACTTGTGCTAATAAGGCCTTTACCACAGACTGTACAAGTAAGGGGCTTTTCCCCTGTATGAGACCTCATGTGTATTTTTACGTGACTTGTGCTAATAAGGCCTTTACCACAGACTGTACAGGAAAAAGGCCTTTGGCCTGTATGAGTCATCAGGTGTGTTTTTAGATGACCTGTTTGAGCAAAGCCTTTACCACAAAATGTACAAGAAAAGGGCTTTTCTCCTGTATGAGTCCTCATGTGTGTTTTTAATGTACCCTTTCGAGAAAAGCCTTTACCACAGACTGTACAAGTAAAGTGGGTTTCACCTGTATGGATCAGCGTGTGTCTTTTTAGACTACCCTTTTCAGCAAAGCTTTTACCACAGACTGTACAAGAAAAGGGCTTTTCCCCTGTATGAGACCTCATGTGTGTTTTTAGATGTCCCTTTTGATTAAACATTTTGCCACACTCTGTACAACTAAAGCTTTTCTTCCCTGTTTGACTCCTCGTGGAGTGAGTTTCTTTTGATGATGTCAGATCCTGGGACGGCTTGCCCTGTCCTCCCACATTTGGTGCCTTGTGTGGTTTCAGTGTGTTTAAAGCTGACTGATCTCCCCTAGTCTCATCCCAGTCATCACTGTCTTCAGTGTCAGATTCAGAACAGTGTGAAGAGAGCAGCTGGTCATCACTAGTTGGTTGTGATGTTCCACAGTGCTCTACATCAGCTTGTGTTTGCATGTGTTCAGCTGAGGTGCTGGCTACAGGCGCTGTCTCTCTGTGTTCATCAGCATCTTCACTTCTCACCACTGGTAATGTCAATGTTGTTGAACCACCAGCCTCTTCTGGTCTTTCAATTAGCTCCTCCTGTTCCTCTTTAATCTGTGGAGGTTCCTCCTGGACGAGACTGGAGCTCCACTCCTCTTCAGGTGAAACCTCCTCTTTACACGCAGGGATGAGCAGGAAATCTAGGAAGAAAATACAACGAGACTCTCTAAAGGTTTTGAATATTGTACCTCCACTGCAGTACCTCAGTGCAGAGTTGTTGCTGGAAAAAGTATCAACAGATTACCTTTTTGCCAGCATCTTCTAAAATGTAAATCTGATGGTGCGCTGACTGCGCTGTGCAGTAAAGAATGTGTCCATTATTTGTTTACATCTAGCGATCTCATAGAAGATGCGAGACGAGCTGAATAAGACAATAAGAGGCAAATGAGAGGTGGTCCCTATTAGTTTTAAAGAAGTAACTTAAATGTTGAATGTTAAATGTTAGACCAACTGTGTGCCCCACACGTTTGTGCTTCCCAAAGGAAGTTTTGATAAGTTCAGTCCAGCACTCATTCCAGGGCCCCTCACCCCGGACTGAACATTGTCCATGTGAAGCTTGTGGAAAGTGTAGTGGAGATATTTACTAAACACATGTTTTCGGCCAGAACTTTCAAAGGGATCTGAAACTAGAGGACAATATCTGACTCCAAGTCTTAGGAATTAATTGTTGGGTGAGTAGGCCTACACAAGTAGCTCAGATTGTATTGTGTGTATTTGGAATATACACAAAGTGTTATATGTAAGATCACAGACATTCGAGGAATACCTCAGCACTGGGCTACTGGCCCACTTTTCACCTATAAAATAAATGAAGACAGAGTGCTTTAAACCTACTGAGATCCAAGTGGTCTTCAGGTTCCTGTTTAATAGTCCTGGCTGGAGAACTGATCTTCACCTGCAGACTGGACTCCTCACCCTGATCTGGAATGAAGGAATACAATATGCACTTTAATAATAAGGACTGTGACATGAATAGGGACTTTAATAAAGACACGAAAAAAGGTAAATCAGGCTATCTGATCAGCTAATATTATTGATGCCGTCACGGCGTGCCTCTATTGTACTTTACTTTACTGTCCTGTGCTGTGCTGTACTCTAGGTTAAGCTACTACTGTCTGTCGGACGGCCTGTCTCCCCTTTCCCGCACTATGAAAACCAGGAAGTCACCTAGTGCTAGAAGCTCTGCCAGAGAAAATGTCAATGTAAATATTGGCTTTGACATGTTAATATGTGTCACCACCCCCCAGAAGGGTGTAAGGAAACACAAAAACACAGCTCTGTTTACAAACTAATTTAAGGTATTTAAAGATTCTAAAATGGATTTCTGTTGCAATGAGAAGGTTCTCAAACATACACTCTTAGATAATATGGGGGGGAAAAAGAATAAACACCAAAAATCCTAAATCAAACCTATTTTGTTAATTTGCTGGACTTCACTATTGCCTACATATGGACCTTTTCTCCAGCAACAGTCACATTTGTTTACATCTCGCAATCTCATAGAAGACGTGAGACAAGCTTGTGTGCCCCACACGTTTGTGCTTGCTTCCCAAAGGAGGTTTTTATAAATTCAGTCCAGCACTCACTCCATGGCCCCTCGCCCCAGACTGAACGTCGTCCACGTGAAGCTCGGGGACTGAGCATTGGTTTGAGGGTCTGTTGGTCCGACCAGGTTAACATTCACCAGGTTAGCATTCACCAGCGTTAGTTTTACTGAGGTTAGGGTTAGGGTTAAGGTTAGGTTTAGGTGGTCGGAAAGCAGACCCGTCGGCATATTGACGGGGACCAGTGAAGCTTGTGGAAAAGTGTAGTGGAGATATTTTACTGAACGCATGTTTTCAAACAGAAATTTTAAAGGGATATGAAACTAGAGGACAATAAATATCTGACTTCAAGTCTTAGGAAAAGAAGCACAAATTATATTTCTGGTGCGGAGATTAGTCTGCTAACCGCAAGCGGAGGGGACCAATCAATGCTGTGTATTTGGAATATACACAAAGTGTTATATGTACAATCACAGACATTCTAGGGCTACCTCAGTACTGGCCCACTGTCACCAATAAAATAAATGAAGGCAGAGTGCTCGAAACTTACTGAGATCCAGGTGGTCTTCAGGTTCCTGTTTAAGGTGGTCTTCAGGTTCCTGTTTAATAGTCCTGGCTGGAGAACTGATCTTCACCTGCAGACTGGACTCCACGCACTGGTCTGGAATCAAGGAATGCAATATGCACTTTAATAATAAGGACTTTGTGACATGAATAAGGACTTTAATAATACGGAAGGCTTCTCCATCTGAAGTCAGATTTCCATTGTTTGTGTGAGTATACTGGCTGGTATTGCATATTGATCTACAAGCAATGATCCCCCAAACCAGACAGACAGACAGACAGACAGACAGACAGACAGACAGACAGACAGACAGACAGAGAGACACCTTTATTATCCCAAGGGGGGAAATCAGTCACCCAGAGGCGGCACAGCAGTTAAGGTTACAAATTTACAGAGAAGTAAGAAAATAAAAGAAGTACTGTTGTGTCCAAAAAAAAAGAAGTGTGTGTGTGTGTGTCAAGAACAGTCAATGCTACATAAGTGTCACTTCAAAACACAAAGTAATACTTATAGATAGTACAACTTATCAATGCAGTGCCAAACAGATCTACAGCCTAACACCGCCTCACCATGCAGACTGTGTCATACCTGCAGTGTGTAGATCGATGTCCATATCACAGTCAATGTCCAGCAGTTTGTTTTGTTTCTCCAGCAGAGTTTCTAGTATTTCCATCTCTCTCTGGAAGATGTTGCACATGAACTCTGCAGCCGCACTGAGGCGCTCCAACAAAAACACTCTGACATTAAGCTTATCACCACAAACAGCACCATGCTGCTGTTTGTCCAAAACACACAATATCTCCTCTCCCACCGACGTCATGTGTTCATTTATCTTCAGCCATACAGACTCCATTTGACACGTTTTTACCTCATTTATATTTATGAGACGTTTTCACCGAGAATCCAAGATCACAACATGCAATTACTTCCGGGTCAACGTGCTTCACATGCGCATTGAAGGATCCAGGCACCGTTGCCGTCCTACTGCATTTCGCCCCCTGGTGGAGGGTTTGTAACTGAAGATAGAGCCTGCTGTAGCTGTGGACAGTCCGTCCTTGTGTGTTTGGGTTCCGTGTCCTGCTGCGAGTGTTAAAAGAAGTGGAGACTTGCAGTGATAACACTATCCTTTTATCTTAGAGTGGAGAAACACCTCCTTGTCCATCTCTGATTCTCCTCCCATTCTTCCAGTTCACTGCTGTCAGGGCAGGTCTTCACTGTTTTCAATGTATTTTTTGTGTAGCCTATTGTTATTTTTTTATTTTCTTTGCCAAAGAAAGCAAAGCAAACCCATGAACTGTTTCACTCACTACCTGTGTTATGTTGCAAAAGTGAATTCTGATTCTGTTAAAAGTTCATTTTGAGGTTTTTGCTATTGATCAAGTTCTTTGTGGAATTTGAATGAATAGGCCTAACACATTTTACTTTTCTGAAAGACCTTTTTTTACATGGACAATACAATGAAACGCCTTTTCACCTTTGAAAACATGCTGAATGTGTGTTTATATCAGCACTGCACACAGGGAGTGTTTACTAATGAATGACATTGTCTCTGTGTTTTATTTTAATTTTAGATCTTAATGTTACAGCACGTGAAAACGTTTCATTTAATACCCAGTGCAACTTTGTGCAGATGTTAATCTACATACGATACTATTAGCAGGTATAGCCTATCTCAGATATACTGTATGTTTATAGATAGATAGATAGATAGATAGATAGATAGATAGATAGATAAAGAGCCAGTAGAATGGCTGCTCACGGCTCCTAGTTAAATGGTAAATGGTGCATTTATATACGTAGCACATTCATCGAATACACTTTACAATGATTGTGCTTTACATTCACCCATTCACTCACACATTCATACACCGATGGTGTAGGAAACCATGAGAGGCACCAACCATGCAAGGCACCAACCTGCTTGGCAACCACAGCCCTGAGCCACTGCAGACCATAGCCTAACTGTTGCAGGAGGAAAAATGTCACGTATGTGCAAAATAAAATATACAGTGAGTCAGTGACCAAAAAACATCCCAAAAAGTGGGGACTATTTTATCTATTCTAATTGCCACCCCCTATAGCTTTCACATCTAACTCCCAAAGCATTGACCGCAAAATGCAGGTATTTCATTTACATTTCTTCCATCCATCCATCCATCTTCAACCGCTTATCCGGAATCGGGTCGCGGGGGTAACAGTTCTCTCTCTCTCTCTCTTTCTCAATTGGCTCAAGGCTGTCACTAACAAAGTAAATATTACCAGCAATATTATATCACTCTGTAATTACAGCTTATTGCAATACAGCCAAGGTTGTTTTTTTATATAATTTTATTCTTTTGAAATTTCAGATAATGACGCCATAGCTAATAATGAATAATGAAAAAATTAAAATAAAAACATCACTTCACAATCTCAGCGGGCCAAGGGAATCTTTATATCCTTGAAGGCAGGAGGCCAATTTGGGATAATTATCAGACTTTACAAGAACAATTGCCTGAAGTTTCTTTAATATATAATATATTTTTCCCCCATGCCCGTTGAAAGCCAAGGAAACACCTGGCTGAATACTGTGAAACCACTGGCTCTCAACTTGGGGTCCAGGGACCCCCGGGGGTCCTTGAGGGGGTTCATTAAGATGGTTGAGAAGCAGGGACGTGCTGGCCATTGGGAAAAGCGGGACAACTCCCAAACGGCCGGTTCATTCCCGGCCGGTCCAGGCCGGCCATTAGGAAACAAATTTAAAATAAATTTTGTTGGCTGGGTGGCCAACAAAGTAAATCGTCACTGTCGGGCAGAAACCTCGTATTTCCAAGTTTCAAATTTGTAGATTTATTCGCAAAGCAAAGCCCTGCTTCATCATACAAGGCCGTTGCACAAGAGTAGTGAAAACAGCAGATCTACAAGCACACAACGCCTCGCGGTGCGAGGCGTTGTGTGCTTGTAGATCGGCTGTTTTCACTAGTTTAAATCATTTTTAAAATGATAAATACAAAACAAACGGTTTTGGACATACAAG
This sequence comes from Nannobrachium achirus, assembly GCF_963921795.1. Classification (NCBI taxonomy): domain Eukaryota; kingdom Metazoa; phylum Chordata; class Actinopteri; order Myctophiformes; family Myctophidae; genus Nannobrachium; species Nannobrachium achirus. Next base: position 12,434,153 of record NC_137812.1, read on the forward strand.
GTTTCCACTCGACAACAACGATATATAACTCATGTAATTGGCTTGTCACTTGTCATGATCTGAAATGGCAAATATTTGAGTAGCAGCAATGAGGGCCTCTCCAACTCTTTTTCCGGGCTGAATCAGGGGCCCAGCACGTCCCTGTTGAGAAGAATCACTGAGCTGTGAACTTCCTGCTATCATCTAAACCAGGGGGCTCTTTCCTTAGCTGAGAGAGAGATGAACCAGGGACCCTCACTACAGATTCAACTTTTTCATAGATGTCATAGATGGCTTCATAGACTTGTTTGACAGCACTATCATCAGTGTTGGATTGATTGTATTTTCAGACCACTTAACTAACAATCGTTAATGTTTCGTCACATTTATATAGTCAGATTAAATATGTGATTGCCTGTTTGCTGTTTTAAAATATGCCCAGACACCAATGCTTTTTCTTTTCTCATTTTCCTTTTATTTATCGTGAACACCATACAATAAATAGGTCACAATAAAACAATAGTACAAATACAAAATAACATACACTCACATTGTTCTACGTATAACCTATGAGCTGCAGGGAATGATACAAGATAATAAAAAGTAAAACAGTTGACGTGTCCATCATTTTGAATCGAAAAGAAGAGCCATAGTACACAATATAACACAAAAGTCCCTGAACAAGTAACGCATGGTGTTCATGTTATTCAATAATGTTGCTATTGTCAGATTGTGCGATTCCTATTTTTTAGTATCCTTGTCATTGTCATCCTGGTTTATACCTGAATTATCACAATACTGATGTCTGTGTGTGTGTGACTACTTTAAAGTAAAGGCTGTCCCTCTGTATGAGTCACCATGTGTTTTTTTAGATGACTTGTGCTAATAAGGCCTTTGCCACAGATTGTACAAGAAAAAGCCTTTTTGCCTGTATGAGTCATCAGGTGTGTTTTTAGACTACCTGTTTGAGCAAAGCCTTTACCACAAAATGTACAAGAAAGGGGTTTTTCGCCTGTATGAGACCTCATGTGTTTTTTAATGTTACTCTTGTCAGCAAAGCCTTTACCACAGATTGTACAGGAAAAGGGCTTTTCGCCTGTATGAGACCTCATGTGTCTTTTTATTTTACTCTTTTCAGCAAAGCCTTTACCACAGATTGTACAAGAAAAGGGCTTTTCGCCTGTATGAAACCTCATGTGTGATTTTAGATTACCCTTTTGAGCAAAGCCTTTACCACAAATTGTACAAGAAAAGGGCTTTTCGCCTGTATGTGTCCTCATATGTTTTTCTAGATCGCCCTTTCGATTCAACATTTTGCCACACTCTGTACAACTAAAGCCTTTCTTCCCTGTTTGACTCCTCGTGGAGTGAGCTTCTTTTGATGATGTCAGATCCTGGGACGGCTTGCCCTGTCCTCCCACATTTGGTGTCTTGTGTGGTTTCAGTGTGTTTAAAGCTGACTGATCTCCCCTAGTCTCATCCCAGTCATCACTGTCTTCAGTTTCTGATTCAGAACAGTGTGAAGAGAGCAGCTGGTCATCACTAGTTGGTTGTGATGTTCCACAGTCCTCTACATCAGCTTGTGTTTGCATGTGTTCAGCTGAGGTGCTGGCTACAGGCGCTGTCTCTTTGTGTTCATCAGCATCTGCACTTTTCACTGCTAGTAATGTCAATGTTGTTGACCCACCAGCCTCTTCTGGTCTTTCAATTAGCTCCTCCTGTTCCTCTTTAATCTGTGGAGGTTGTTGTTCCTCCTGGACCAGACTGGTGCTCCACTCCTCTTCAGGTGAAACCTCCTCTTTACACACAGGAATGAGCAGGAAATCTAGGAAGAAAATACAACAAGACTCTCTGAAGGTTTTGAATATTGTACCTCCACTGCAGTACCTTAGTGCATAGTTGTCGCTGGGGGGACTGCCCATAAGTCTGAAGGTTCATTAGTCCGAAGGTTCATTAGTCTGAATTTAGTTAGGGTTACTGAGGTTAAGGTTAGGGTTAGAGTTAGGCATAGTATTCTATCTTCGGACTAATGAACCTTCAGACCAATGCCATGGCACCATCGCTGGAAAAAGTATCAACAGATTACCTTTTGCCAGCATCTTCTAAAATGTAAATCTGATGGTGCGCTGACTGCACTGTGCAGTAAAGAATGTGTCCGTTATTTGTTTACATCTAGCGATCTCATAGAAGATGCGAGACGAGCTGAATAAGACAATAAGAGGCAAATGAGAGGTGGTCCCTATTAGTTTAAAAGAAGTAACTTGTAAATGTTAGATCTTTGAGTTTTTATGCTGTGTCCAACATGACAGCCATGTAAATAAACACACAATGTAATGTACAACTAAACGTTGCTCTCAAGAATGTTTTAACAACGTTTCAAGTGTTTTTCATTGTGCTACTTGTGTACTCATCCAATAATTAATTCCTAAGAGTCAGATAGTGTCCTCTAGTTTCATATCCCTTTGAAAGGCAGAAAACGTGTTTAGTCAAATATCTCCACTTTTCCACAAGCTTCACATGGACAACATTCTCTGCCAGCGACGGGGCCGGACCTGAAATGACTGCTGGACTGAACATATGAAAACTTCCTTTGAGAACACATGTGTGTTTGGGAAGCACACACGTATGAGGCTCACAATTGACAGGTGCGTTGCGATTGGCGTGGGGTAATTAAACACACCACCTGCCAACTGTGTGCCCCACACGTTTTGTGCTTCCCAAAGGAGGTTTTTATTCCAGGGCCCCTCACCCCGGACTGAATGTCGTCCATGTGAAGCTTGTGGAGATATTTACTAAACGCATGTTTTCGGCCAGAACTTTCAAAGGGATATGAAACTAGAGGACAATATCTGTCATATACACAAAGTGTTATATGTAAGATCACAGACATTCTAGGGATACCTCAGTACTGGGCTACTGGCCCACTTTTCACCTATAAAATAAATGAATATAGTGCTTGAAACCTACTGAGATCCAGGTGGTCTTCAGGTTCCTGTTTAATAGAAACAGTCCTGGCTGGAGAACTGATCTTCACCTGCAGACTGGACTCCACACCCTGATCTGGAATGAAGGAATACAAAATGCACTTTAATAATAAGGACTGTGACATGAATAGGGACTTTAATAAAGACACAGAAAAAGGTAAATCAGGATATCTGATCAGCTAATATTATTGATGACGTCATGGCGCGCCTCTACTGTACTTTACTGTCCTGTACTGTGCTGTGCTGTAGGTAAGCTACTACTGTCTGTCGGCCGGCCCGTCTCCCCTTGCCCGCACTATGAAAACCAGGAAGTCGCCTAGTGCTAGAAGCTCTGTCAGAGAAAATGTCAATCAATCTGTGATATGGTTTTGCCCCATTTTAAACCGTTTCTACAAAAAACATGTGAAATACACCTTTAAGGTTACAAAGTTACAGAGAAGTATGAAAAGAAAAAAGTACTGTTGTTTACAGAGAGAAAATAAGGCAAAAAAGAAGAATCAACTCTATAGAGCAGTCTGTTTTATGTCGGTAAAAACTTAAAGCTCCCATCATTTTTAGACCATAATTGAGTGAGTAGCAGGCAAGATTCCTTCACCAATGTAAACACAGTTGCTGAGGGAAGCTAATTCCTGAAGAGACAGCAAGACTCGCTGTGATTGGCCGGTGGTGTATGATCTTCGCTGTGATTGGCCAGTAGTGTATCATGTGGGAGATGACATCATTTTGCCGGGAAATACAGCCCCTGTCATGGCTATGTAGAAAACATATAAAGAAAAGGCTTTTGGGTCTGAAATTAACGGAGTGGGTGTTCTAAAACTTTAGCGATTTAATAGTTAGGACAATTTTAAGATTTGTTCTATTAAAAAAGTTACATAGTATAACTTTAAGAACAGTCAATGCTAGATGAGGGTAATTTCAGTGTGTTTAAAGCGGACTGATCTCCCCTAGTCTCATCCCACTCATCACCGTCTTCATTGTCTGATTCAGAACAGTGTGAAGAGAGGAGCTGGTCATCACTAGTTGGTTGTGATGTTCCACAGTCATCAGCCTGTGTTTTCATATGTTCAGTTGAGGTGCTGGCTACACTCTCCGTTTATCATCATCTTCACTTTTCACTACTAAAAATGTCAACATTGACCCACCAGCCTCTTCTGGTCTTTCAATTCGCTCCTCCTGTTCCTCTTTAATCTGTGGAGGTTCCTCCTGGACCAGACTGGAGCTCCACTCCTCTTCAGGTGAAACCTCCTCTTTACACGCAGGGATGTGCAGGAGATCTAGGAAGAAAATACAACAAGAATCTCTGAAGGTTTTGAATATTGTACTTCCACTGCAGTACCTCAGTGCATAGTTGTTACTGGAAAAAGTATCAACAGATTACTTGTTGCCAGCATCTTGTGGCATCAGATCTTGTCTAAAATGTTAATTTGATGGTGCACAGCCTGCGCTGTGCAGTAAAGAATGTGTCCGTTATTTGTTTACATCTCGCAAACTCATAGAAGACACGAGACAAGCTTGTGTGCCCCAAACGTTTGTGCTTGCTTCCCAAAGGAGGTTTTTATAAATTCAGTCCAGCACTCACTCCATGGCCCCTCGCCCCAGACTGAACGTCGTACATGTGAAGCTCGGGGACTGAGCATTGGTTCGAGGGTCCGTTGGTCAGGCCAGGTTAACATTCACCAGGTTAGCATTCACCAGCGTTAGTTTTACTGAGGTTAGGGTTAGGGTTAAGGTTAGGTTTAGGTGGTCGGAAAGCCGACCCGTCGGCATATTGACGCGGAAAAGTTGTGGAAAAGTGTAGTGGAGATATTTTACTGAACGCATGTTTTCGGCCAGAACTTTCAAAGGGATATGAAACTAGAGGACAATAAACTTCTGACTTCAAGTCTTAGGAAAAGTAGCACAAATTATTATTTCTGCTGCGGATATTAGTCTGCTAACCGCAAGCGGAGGGGACCGATCAATGCTGTATTTGGAATATACACAAAATGTTCAATGTACAATCACAGACATTCTAGGGCTACCTCAGTACTGGCCCACTGTCACCAATAAAATAAATGAAGGCAGAGTGCTCAAAACTTACTGAGATCCAGGTGGTCTTCAGGTTCCTGTTTAAGGTGGTCTTCAGGTTCCTGTTTAATAGTCCTGGCTGGAGAACTGATCTTCACCTGCAGACTGGACTCCACACACTGGTCTGGAATGAAGGAAAGCAATATGCACTTTAATAATAAGGACTTTGTGACATGAATAAGGACTTTAATAATACGGAAGGCTTCTCCATCTGAAGTCAGATTTCCATTGTGTGTGTGAGTTAACTGCCTGGTATACTGATCTACAAGCAATGATCCCCCAAACCAGACAGACAGACAGACAGACAGACAGACAGACAGACAGACAGACAGACAGACACCTTTATTATCCCAAGGGGGGAAATTAGTCGCCCAGAGGCGGCACCGCAGTTAAGGTTACAAATTTACAGAGAAGTAAGAAAATAAAAGAAGTACTGTTGTGTGGTGCAAAAAAGAAGAATCAACAATACAGAGCAGTCGTAATATTTCTCTCTCTCTCTCTGCGCGTGCGTGTGTGTGTGTGTGTGTGTGTGTGTGTGTGTGTGTGTCAAGAACAGTCAATGCTACATAAGTGTCACTTCATAACACAAAGTAATACTTATAGACAGTACAACTTATCAATGCAGTGCCAAACAGATCTAAAACCTAACAATGCCTCACCATGCAAACACTGTGTCATACCTGCAGTGTGTAGATCGATGTCCAGCAGTTTGTTTTGTTTCTCCAGCAGAGTTTCTAGTGTTTCCATCTCTCTCTGGAAGAGGTCGCACATGAACTCTGCATCCGCACTGAGGCGCTCCAACAAAAACACTCTGACATTAAGCTTATCACCACAAACAGCACCACGCTGCTGTTTGTCCAAAACACATAATATCTCCTCTCCCACCGACGTCAGGTGTTCATTTATCTTCAGCCGTACAGTCTCCATTTGACACGTTTTTACCTCATTTATTTATGAGACGTTTTTTCACCGAGAAAGAGCCAAGATCACAACACGCAATTACTTCCGGGTCAACGTGCTTCACGTGAGCATTGAAGGATCCAGGCACCGTTGCCGTCCTACTGCATTTCGCCCCCTGGTGGAATAATAAGGTGTGTAACTGAAGATAGAGCCTGCTGTAGCTGTGGAAAGACAGCCTGTCCTTGTAGTCAGGTCCCTTATGCTTTGATTTATACTTTTGTTGGAGTTTTGTGAAGATTTGCAAAACTACACATTTTTGGAAAGGTTATTGTCTAAGGAATCAGAAATTCAATGTTTCCATTTGCCCAGATGTGTTTATGGTAGCCATATTGGATGTACAAAATGGCCACCATAAAATTACGTTTTGTAATATCTCTGCCTCTAAATAAGCTGGAAAATTGATTTTAACTGCTAAACCTACATTTTCAGGGTCAGGGAATCCAATGGTGGTAGTTATAAAGCTCAAATAATTACAACATTAACCCTTAGATGCATGACTAGGTCCAAAACGGCCTGGTGTGGTTGATTTCTTGCAATATTAGATTCACTATGTAAAACTACACAATTGTGGAAAGGATATTGTCTAAGGAATAAGAAAATCAATTTTCCCATTAGCCCAGATGTCTGTGGCGGCCATATTGGAATTGACAAAATGGCCACCGTAAAATGTATTTTTTGTAATATATTGACTTCTAAATAACACAGAACATTGATTTCAATGGCTAAACCTACATTTTCAGGGTCAAGGAATCCAATGGTTCAAGTTATAATTTCATTTATAATTTCATCACATTGAAATGCATAATCCACCAACAAAATGGCACAGCTCAGGCAGTCAGCCTAACAGATACTAATATTATAGCAATGGCTGCTTGTGCCCATGCCCTTGTTTGGACATGGATTCTCAAGATGTTCTGCTTCAGAGCTCCAGTTGTTGGAGGGGGCTTGTCACTTTCTGCCCTATGTTTGCAGAACAGATGCCATCGCATTTCATGGATTGTCTTGATGTTGATGCACATACAAAGGACTCCAGTGTTGACAGCATTATTTCCATAATTTCAGCTTCATCCAATCAGCAGAGCATTGGTAACATGTTCATCTGTTTTGAGGTAGACTCTGCAGCTATGTTTCCTTGCCTATACAGGAGAACCTCCCTGTGTGACAAGAGAAGATATGTCCCATGAAGACCAGCCACCTCAAGCTGGAAATTCTACCCACCAAGATGCAACAGCTACATTAGTCATTAGACCGCACTAGTGGATGGCATGGTGCTTGTGCAGAAGCTGAGCAAAAAAAAACAAAAAAAAACAGCGACTGTAGTGACACTCAAGGATCTGAGTGGCTTCTTCAATGATAGACTGATGCAACTAACACAAGCTTATGATCAAAGATTCTCTGAAGAGTGCAACCAGAGATGAACAAAGACAAGGAGAAGCTTATATTAAGTATCAAGTCAGAGATGACACCAACATCAACCGCATATTATGTGTTATGTGTCTGATGTTGGAGTCAGACTGGCTGATCTGACTGAAAGCTGATGATCACATCTGCTTCTAGATACATTTGGAGCAACGAAGACCTGGTCTTTGAAGAAAATAACCACGAAGAAGCAGACACACTGCTGATCCACCAGGCTGTGCTGGATTCATAGCAAAGCCCACCTAATACACAGTTGGTATTTCCATACCCAGATAAGGACATTTTAGTGCAGGTCAAAGCAAACTGTGACCTCTTGCTGAAGAACACATCCATTCCTATGGCCTCTGGTGTAGACTGAACCACTGTGGCGAGCTCTACGTAAAGAAAGAACAAAGGCTTTGCCAGCCTTCCATGCATTCGCTGGGGTCGACAACACAGGGAGGTTCTCCTGTATAAGCAAGGCAACCTGGCTGCAGATGTACCTCAAAACAGATTAAGATCAATGCTCTGTAGATGCTTTTGGATGAAGCAGAAGTGACAGAAGGAATGCTGTCAACAGTGGAGAATGCTGTCAACACTGGAGTCCTTTGTATGTGCAGCTTGCAAACATAGGGCAGAATGTGACAAGCTCCCTCCAACACCTGGAGCTCTGAAGCAGCACATCTTGAGAGTCCATGTCCAAACAAGGGCATGGGCACAAACAGCCATTGCTCTGATGGATCCACAGATGGATCCCTTGCAAAATGGGTACTTCAAACACTTGATTGCCATGCTGAAACCAACGACCACAGAGGTCCTCCAAGCTCCAAAGGCCATCCTTGAGATGGTCCAATGCAAGTGTAAATCTGACTGTTCTTCTGGCAGATGTTCCTGCAAAGCTAAGCCTGTACTGACATGTGTCAGTGCAGCAGCCAGTACCAGAACGATGATGATTCCCAAGCTGTGATGCACAAAAGTGATCATAATGATTATGATGATGCATAGAGACTGTCTATGATTACACGTCATGATGTTTAACATGGTTAAACAAACATTTAAAGTTCACAGTTATAAAACAATGATGAGTTTGTTATCTGACTGACTGCCTGGGCTGTGTCGGTTTTTACCCATATGGTAGATTATGTATTGATGCAAAAAATGAAATGATAACTTGGACCATTGGATTCCTTGACCCTGAAAATGTAGGTTTAGCCATTAAAATCAATGTTCCATCTAATTTAGAAGCCAAGATATGACAAAACATATATTTTACAGCTGCCATTTTGTCCAATATTGATTTCCTGATTCCTTAAATAATAAACTTTCCAAAAAGGTATAGTTTACAAATCTTCAAAACAATCCAACAACATTACATAGTGAATCTAATATTGCAAGAAAACAATCACACCAGGCTGTTTTGGACCCAGTCATGCATCTAAGGGTTAATGTTGTAATTATTTGAGCTTTATAACTACCAATATTGGATTCCTTGACCCTGAAAATGTAGGTTTAGCAGTTAAAATCAATGTTCCAGCTTATTTAGAGGTCCAGATATTACAAAACGTAATTTTATGGTGGCCATTTTGTAAATTCCAATATGGCCGCCATAAACACAACTGGGCAAATGGAAACATTGATTTTCTGATTCCTTAGAAAATAACCTTTCCAAAAATGTATAGTTTTGCAAATCTTCAAAAGAAAAAAAAAAAAATTACATAAGGGACCTCACCTGACTATTGTGTGTTTGGGTTCCGTGTCCTGCTGCGAGTGTAAAAAGTGGAGATTTGCAGTGATAACACTATCCTTTTATCTTGGAGAGAAACACCTCCTTGTCCATCTCTGATTCTCCTCCCATTCTTCCAGTTCACTGCAGTCAAGGCAGGGCTTCACTCACTGTATTTTTTGTGTAGCCTATTGCTGCATGTTGCCTCTTTTTTATTTTCTTTGCCAAAGAAAGCAAAGCAAACCCATGAGATTTTTCACTCACTACCTGTTATGTTGCAAAAGTGAATTCTGATTCTGTTAAAAGTTCATTTTGAGGTTTTTGCTATTGATCAAGTTCTTTGTGGAATTTGAATGAATAACACATTTTACTTTTCTGAAAGACCTTTTTTTCTATTTTTACATGGACATTAGGCCTACAATGAAACCCCTTTTCACTTTTGAAAACATGCTGAATGTGTGATTATATCAGCACTGCACACAGGGAGTGTTTACTAATGAATGACATTGTCTCTGTGATTTATTTTAATTTTACATCTTAATGTTACAGCACGTGAATGAGTTTACATTTTCAACAACTAAACGTTTCATTTAATACCCAGTGCAACTTTGTGCAGATGTTAATCTACATACGATACTATTAGCAGGTAGGCTATAGCCTATCTCAGATATACTGTATGTTTATAGATAGATAGATAGATAGATAGATAGATAGATAGATAGATAGATAGAGCCAGTAGAATGGCTGCTCACGGCTCCTAGTTAAATGGTAAATGGTGCATATACGTAGCACATTCATCGAATACACTTTACAATGATTGTGCTTTACATTCACCCATTCACTCACACATTCATACACCAATGGCGTAGGAAACCATGAGAGGCACCAACCATGCAAGGCACCAACCTGCTTGGTAACCGCAGCTCTGAGCCACAGCAGACCTTATAGCCTAACTGTTGCAGGAGGAAAGAATTCACGTATGTGCAAAATAAAATATACATTGAGTCAGTGACCATAAAACATCCCAAAGAGTGGGAGGGACTATTTTATCGTTTTGAACCCTTAAGTTCTGTTCGGGTCATTTTGACCCGTTTTACATTTTCATTTGAAAGAAAAACGTAGAAGTTTATATTTTTTCACCTGAAACTCACTGGCCTTAAAGATTCTTCAGTGATTAACATAAATATTTTTGCACTACACCCATGCTACACACCCCTCATTTTTTTTTTACCCTCTAATGCTGTTCGCGGTTCATTTTGACCCGGGGGATATTTGGTTTAAAAAAACATATATTCCCGCAATACCTCCCACAGAACCTCCCGGGGTACCTGGTCATATATGCCTTCTCCAAATCTACAAGACTGATTGGCAAATATATATATTAAGCTATATATATATATATATATATATATATATATATATATAGACTTTCTGGCCTTGACAGCCCACATACAAACAGAAAAGTCCTATCTGATTGCATTAAACAGCGTTAAACTCACTTTGCCACTCGAGTTGCCGCTCGATTTACCATTCACTTTATGCATGCGCATACCCTCAGTCTATACAGTTAGTTACTGTCCACCACTGCTTGTGTGACTGTTGATAGGGTTTGAAGCTGCTCTATGTTGGGATGGTAAGGCCTTGTTCCAATAATTAACTGCACCATCAAGTGCTCTATCATTCTGAAAATAAAAAGGTGAAAGGGGACGCACCCCTTATGTGAAAGGTGTTTAAAAGCACTTTACAAAATCAATGCACATTAAATCCTGAAGTGCTTATAAGAAAAGGGGAACAAAATCAACACTTCTTCTGTCCCCACGTGTTCCTGGATGTTACAGGCATGAGGCTGTGAGGCATGGCATTGCAACACATTGTGAGATGTTTCCAGACAGTTATAGCACCTACTGTACATCACATTGAATCTAGATGTCACCAGCCGCTTGTTGAGATCTCTATGCAAGACTAACCAAAGGCCACAGGTCTTCAATTATGATTGTATACCGGTACATAGCCTACCTACAGTCTCCATAGATATACAGTACATAACCTTCCCCAGAACACATGCTGAGTGACCCCACGTATGTACATACATACATACATACATACATACATACATACATACATACATACATGGAATACAGATGTGCCATTTCGAAACTTCACAAGTCATGCAATTGACAATACATTAGCATTTCAGTGGATTTGCAGAACGTTGAGCTTGTAGATCAGCTATTTTTGCTATTGTATGACCTTATCTGTCTTCAAAGTTTAAATCTGCCTATGAAGGTGGATTCTGCTTTTCAATGGGAATGGAGTGGTTTCTTGCTATTTGTGAGTTTCTGCAGAAATACGCGCCATTCTTCATAATAATTAGAAAGACAAAACAGGGAAAGAAATCTGTGGGAAAAAACACATTTGCAATAAATTTTCAGGATGCCTGCTGAAAGGAGACACCTGGCTGAATACTGTAAAACCTCTGGCTCTCAACTTGGGGTCCAGGGACCCCCGGGGGTCCTTGAGGGGGTTCATTAAGATGGTTGAGAAGAATCACTGAGCTGTGAACTTCTTGCTATCATCTAGAGAGTCTAGACCAGGGGTCTCTGAGGTTTTGCAGGCCAAGGACCCCTTAGCTGAGAGAGAGATGAACCAGGGACCCTCACTACAGATTCAACTTTTTCATAGATTTCATAGATGGCTTCATAGACTTGTTAGACAGCACTATCATCGGTGTTGGATTGATTGTATTTTCACACCACTTAACAATCATTTATTTTATTCAGTCACGTTTATCTAGTCAGATTAAATATGTGATTGCCTGTTTGCTGTTTTAAAATATGCCCAGACACCGATGCTTTTTCTTTTCTCCTTTTCTTTTTTATTTATCGTGAACACCATACAATAAATAGGTCACAATAAAACAATAGTGCAAATACAAAATAACATATACTCACATTGTTCTACGAATAACCTATGAGCTGCAGGGAATAATACAAGATAATAAAAAGTAAAACAGTTGACGTGTCCATCATGTTGAATCGAAAAGAAGAGCCATAGTACACAATATAACACAAAAGTCCCTGAACAAGTAACGCATGGTGTTCATGTTATTCAATCATGTTGCTATTGTCAGATTGTGCGATTCCTCTGTTTTAGTATCCTTGTCATTGTCATCCTGGTTTATACCTGAATTATCACAATACTGTATGTCTCTGTGTGACTACTTTAAAGTAAAGGCTGTCCCTCTGTATGAGTCATCATGTGTCTTTTTAGATTACTTTTGTTATTAAAGCTTTTACCACAGACCGTACAAGAAAAGGGCTTTTCGTCTGTATGGATCACCAGGTGTGTTTTTAGACCATCTGCTTGAGCAAAGCCTTTACCACAGACTGTACAAGTAAAGGGCTTTTCCCCTGTATGAGACCTCATGTGTGTTTTTACATGACTTGTGCTAATAAGGCCTTTACCACAGACTGTACAGGAAAAAGGCTTTTGGCCTGTATGAGTCATCAGGTGTGTTTTTAGATTACTTGTTTCAGCAAAACCTTTACCACAAAATGTACAAGAAAAGGGCTTTTCTCCTGTATGTGTCCTCATGTGTTTTTTAATGTTACCCTTTCGAGAAAAGCTTTTACCACAGACTATACAAGAAAAGGGCTTTTCTCCTGTATGAGACCTCATGTGTGTTTTTATTTTACTCTTTTCAGAAAAGCCTTTACCACAGACTGTACAAGAAAAGGGCTTTTCCCCTGTATGAGACCTCATGTGTGTTTTTAGATTTCCCTTTTGATTAAACATTTTGCCACACTTTGTACAACTAAAGCCTTTCTTCCCTGTTTGACTCCTCGTGGAGTGAGCTTCTTTTGATGATGTCAGATCCTGGGACGGCTTGCCCTGTCCTCCCACATTTGGTGCCTTGTGTGGTTTCAGTGTGTTTAAAGCTGACTGATCTCCCCTAGTCTCATCCCAGTCATCACTGTCTTCAGTTTCTGATTCAGAACAGTGTGAAGAGAGCAGCTGGTCATCACTAGTTGGTTGTGATGTTCCACAGTCCTCTATATCAGCTTGTGTTTGCATGCGTTCAGCTGAGGTGCTGGCCACAGGCTCCTTCTCTCTTTGTTCATCAGCATCTTCACTTTTCACCACTAGTAATGTCAATGTTGACCCACCAGCCTCTTCTGGTTTTTCAATTAGCTCCTCCTGTTCCTCTTTAATCTGTGGAGGTTGGTGTTCCTCCTGGACCAGACTGGAGCTCCACTCCTCTTCAGGGGAAACCACAGGGATGTGTAGGAAATCTAGGAAGAATATACAACAAGACTCTCTAAAGGTTTTGAATATTGTACCTCCACTGCAGTACCTCAGTGACAGTACATAGTTGTCGCCGGAAAAAGTATCAACAGATTACTTTTTGGCAGCATCTTCTAAAATATAAATCTGATGGTGTGCTGACTGCACTGTGCAGTAAAGAATGTGTCCGTTACATCTAGCGATCTCATAGAAGATGCGAGACGAGCTGAATAAGAGGTAAATGAGAGGTGGTCCCTATTAGTTTTAAAGTAGTAACTTGTAAATGTTAGATCAGTGAGTCTTTGAGTTTTTATGTCCAACATGACAGATGTAAATAAACACACAATGTAATATACAACTTAACGTTGCTTGGGGTGCTTGAAACCTACTGAGATCCAGGTGGTCTTCAGGTTCCTGTTTAATAGAAACAGTCCTGGCTGGAGAACTGATCTTCACCTGCAGACTGGACTCCACACACTGGTCTGGAATGAAGGAATACAATATGCACTTTAATAATAAGGACTGTGACATGAATAGGGACTTTAATAAAGACACAAAAAAAGTTAAATCAGGCTATCTGATCAGCTAATATTATTGATGACGCGCCTCTACTGTACTTTACTTTACTGTCCTGTACTGTGCTGTACTGTAGGTAGGCTACTACTGTCTGTCAGTCAGCCCGTCTCCCCTTGCCCGCACTATGAAAACCAGGAAGTCACCTTATGTACATGAAAATGCAATTTATTTCTATATCTGTGTATAGAAATTACCTCACAGATATCTTCGTTTTAGCAACATTGTTCATGTCAAAGTTAAAAGTTACATGTAGTTACAAATAAGCATACACTAGTATGCTTATTTGTTGAAATGATGAAAATCGCTATGGTGAAATCCCGCCCGGAGGTCTGCCGATGGTATGATGTTAAGGCAGAACAGTGTTAAGAGAGCAGCTGGTCATCACTAGTTGGTTGTGATGTTCCACAGTCCTCTACATCAGCTTGTGTTTGCATGTGTTCAGCTGAGGTGCTGGCTACAGGCAATGTGTCTCTGTGTTAGTCAGCATCTTCACTTTTCACTGCTAGTAATGTCAATGTTGTTGACCCACCAGCCTCTTCTGGTCTTTCAATTAGCTCCTCCTGATCCTCTTTAATCTGTAGAGGTTGTTGTTGTTCCTCCTGGACCAGACTGGAGCTCCACTCCTCTTCAGGTGAAACCTCCTCTTTACACGCAGGAATGAGCAGGATATCTAGGAAGAATATACAACGAGACTCTCTAAAGGTTTTGAATATTGTACCTCCACTGCAGTACCTCGGTGCATAGTTGTCGCTGGAAAAAGTATCAACAGATTACTTGTGGCCAGCATCTTCTAAAATGTTAATTTGATGGTGCGCAGTCTGCGCTGTGCAGTAAAGAATGTTTCCGTTATTTGTTTACATCTCGCAAACTCATAGAAGACGTGAGACAAGCTTGTGTGCCCCACACTTTTGTGCTTGCTTCCCAAAGGAGGTTTTTATAAATTCAGTCCAGCACTCACTCCATGGCCCCTCGCCCCAGACTGAACGTCGTCCATGTGAAGCTCGGGGACTGAGCATTGGTTCGAGGGTCCATTCGTCCGACCAGGTTAACATTCACCAGGTTAGCATTCACCAGCGTTAGTTTTACTGAGATTAGGGTTAGGGTTAAGGTTAGGTTTAGGTGGTCGGAAAGCCGACCCGTCGGCATATTGACGCGGACCCGTGATGCTTGTGGAAAAGTGTAGTGGAGATATTTTACTGAACGCATGTTTTCGGCCAGAACTTTCAAAGGGATATGAAACTAGAGGACAATAAATATCTGACTTCAAGTCTTAGGAAAAGTTGCACAAATTATATTTCTGCTGCGGATATTAGTCTGCTAACCGCAAGCGGAGGGGACCGATCAATGCTGTGTATTTGGAATATACACAAAGTGTTATATGTACGATCACAGACATTCTAGGGCTACCTCAGTACTGGCCCACTGTCACCAATAAAATAAATAAAGGCAGAGTGCTCAAAACTTACTGAGATCCAGGTGGTCTTCAGGTTCCTGTTTAAGGTGGTCTTCAGGTTCCTGTTTAATAGTCCTGGCAGGAGAACTGATCTTCACCTGCAGACTGGACTCCACACACTGGTCTGGAATGAAGGAATGCAATATGCACTTTAATAATAAGGACTTTGTGAAATGAATAAGGACTTTAATAATAATGTATTATACGAAACCTTCTCCATCTGAAGTCAGATTTCCATTGTGTGTGTGAGTATACTGCCTGGTATATTGATCTACAAGCAATGATCCCCCAAACCAGACAGACAGACAGACACCTTTATTATCCCAAGGGGGGAAATCAGTCGCCCAGAGGCGGCACAGCAGTTAAAGGGCTTATGCCACCTTAAGGGTTACTGTCACCTTAAGAAATTATATTAAAAACAAGTTAATATTTGTTTGATGTCATTGTGGGAATGCACGATAAGCCAATCAAATTAATTAATTGACTGTTACTTACTGTATGTCTGCACAATGTACATTTTCTTCCCATCGCCCGCAGGCTCGCTCTCACAGTCACAGCCCTCACAACTTCTCTGCTCCCACAGGGCTAGCTAGCTGGGCTAGCACTAAAGCTAACCAGCTAAAGACACACATTTATATATGAATCTGTGGCTATAAAAATTATATTTCCGGTGGTTACTGGTTGTTACTTCCCCATTGTTCATGGGAATATGCTTGTTTATGTTTATTCATTGAAATGGAAAACACGATGTTTTCACTGAGTTGGGCAGCTGCGCTCGAACTCATCCTCGAACTGCGTGTGGCTGGCCAGTATAGATGTGACGTTCGCGAACGAATCAAGTCTTTTGAACGGCTCTTTGAAATGAACGATATGATTCGGTTCACAGTAGGGAGCCGTTCCTTTCTAATGAACAGTGGTGGGAAAAGTACTCAATTTCAGAGATCCAGCTCACTTCAAATAGCCATAAATCCCATATCTGCTGGCCAGGCTGTCTCCTGTCTGTCTCTCTACTCCTCCGAGTGGAGGGGGCTGCGCTACGGGGGATGGGATCATTTGATTCAGAGATTTCAAACCGTTTTAAAAAAGACCACGTGACCTACTGTATCCTACTATATCATACTATTATAATTTCGGGGCGTGGCAGGACCCCTTTAAGGTTACAAATTTACAGAGAAGTAAGAAAATAAAAGAAGTACTATTGTGTACAGCAAAAAAGAAGAATCAACAATACAGAGCAGTTGTAATATCTGTGTGTGTGTGTGTGTGTGTGTGTGTGTGTGTGTGTGTGTGTGTGTGTGTGTGTGTGTGTGTGTGTGTGTGTGTGTGTGTGTGTCAAGAACAGTCAATGCTACATAAGTGTCATTTCATAACACAAAGTAATACTTATAGACAGTACAACTTATCAATGCAGTGCCAAACAGATCTACAGACTAACAACGCCTCACCATGCAGACTGTGTCATACCTGCAGTGTGTAGATCGATGTCCATATCACAGTCTATGTCCAGCAGTTTGTTTTGTTTCTCCAGCAGAGTTTCTAGTGTTTCCATCTCTCTCTGGAAGAGGTTGAAGATGAACTCTGCAGCCGCACTGAGGCGCTCCAACACAAACACTCTGACAGTAAGCTTATCACCACAAACAGAACCACGCTGCTGTTTGTCCAAAACACACACTATCTCCTCTCCCACCGACGTCATGTGTTCATTTATATTCAGCCGTACAGACTCCATTTGACACGTTTTTACCTCATTTATTCATGAGACGTTTTCACCGAGAAAGAGCCAAGATCACAACACGCAATTACTTCCGGGTCAACGTGTTTCACATGCGGCACGTCCGTTGCCTTCCTACTGCATTTCGCCCCCTGGTGGAATAATAAGGTGTGTAACTGAAGATAGAGCCTGCTGTAGCTGTGGAAAGACAGTCTGTCCTTGTGTGTTTGGGTTCCGTGTCCTGCTGCGAGTGTAAAAAGATGTGGAGATTTGCAGTGATAACACTATCCTTTTATCTTGGAGTGGAGAAACATCTCCTTGTCCATCTCTGATTCTCCTCCCATTCTTCCAGTTCACTGCAGTCAGGGCAGGGCCTCACTGTATTCAATGTATTTTTTGTGTAACCTATTGCTGCATACCTACAGCCTCTTTTTTATTTTCTTTGCCAAAGAAAGCAAAGCAAACCCATGACATTTTTCACTCACTACCTGATATGTTGCAAAAGTGAATTCTGATTCTGTTAAAAAGTTCATTTTGAGGTTTCGCTATTGATCAAGTTCTTTGTGGAATTTGAATGAATAACACATTTTACTTTTCTGAAAGACCTTTTTTTCTATTTTTACATGGACATTAGGCCTACAATGAAACCCCTTTTCACTTTTGAAAACATGCTGAATGTGTGATTATATCAGCACTGCACACAGGGAGTGTTTACTAATGAATGACATTGTCTCTGTGTTTTATTTTAATTTTAGATCTTAATGTTACAGCACGTGAATGAGTTTACATTTTCAACAACTAAACGTTTCATTTAATACCCAGTGCAACTTTGTGCAGATGTTAATCTGCATACGATACTATTAGCAGGTATAGCCTATCTCAGATAATATAGATACCTAATTTTTAATCCAAATTCCTATAGGCCTATAGCTATAACTATGGGTTCACACCTATTTTATATTTCTAAGTGTAGCATGTAGGCTACAAGTGCAGTAGAATGGCTGCTCATGGCTCCTAGTTAAATGGTAAATGGTGCATTTATATACAGTAGCACCTTCATCAAAGGCGCTTTACAATGATTGTGCTTTACATTCACCCATTCACTCACACATTCATACACCGATGGTGTAGGAAACCATGAGAGGCACCAACCATGCAAGGCACCAACCCGCTTGGCAACCAGACCTGAGCTACTACAGACCATAGCTGTTGCAGGAGGAAAAATTCCACGTATGTGCAAAATAAAATATACTGTGAGTCAGTGACCAAAAAACATCCCAAAAAGTGGGGACTATTTTATCTATTCTAATTGCGACCCCCTATAGCTTTAACATCTAACTCCCAAAGCATTGACCGCAAAATGCAGGTAGGCCTATTTCATTTATATTTCTTCCATCCATCCATCCATCTTCAACCGCTTATCCGGAATCGGGTCGCGGGGGTAACAGTTCTCTCTCTCTCTCTCTCTCTCTGTCTTTCTCAATTGGCTCAAGGCTGTCATCAACAAAGCAAATATTACCAGCAATATTATATCACTCTGTAATTACAGCTTGCAATACAGCCAAGGTTGTTTTTTATTTTATTTTATTCTTTTGAAATTTCAGATAATGACAACATAGCTAATAATGAATAATGAAAAAAATAAAATAAATAAAAAACATCACTTCACAATCTCGGCCGGGCCAAGGGAATCATGATATCCTTGAAGGCAAGAGGCCAATTTGGGATAATTATCAGACTTTACAAGAACAATTGCCTGAAGTTTCTTTAATATATCTTTTTTACCTCATGCCTGCTGAAAGGAAACACCTGGCTGACTACTGTAAAACCCCTGGCTCTCAACTTGGGGTCCAGGGACCCCCGGGGGTCCTTGAGGGGGTTCATTAAGATGGTTGAGAAGAATCACTGAGCTGTGAACTTCCTGCTATCATCTAGACCAGGGGTCTTCGAGGTTTTCCAGGCCAAGGACCCCTTAGCTGAGAGAGAGATGAACCAGGGACCCTCACTACAGATTCAGCGTTTTCGATTTCATATGGCTTCATGGACTTGTTTGACAGCACTATCATCAGTGTTGGATTGATTGTATTTTCAGACCACTTAACAATCATTTATTTTATTCAGTCACGTTTATATAGTCAGATTAAATATGTGATTGCCTGTTGCTGTTTTAAAATGTGCCCAGACACTGATGTTTTTTCTTTTCTCCTTTTCTTTTGAGCGGTGGTAAACCGCTCCATAGAGTGGCTGTGCGTGTGTCTGTAGCCACTTTTCCTCAGCGTTTTGCCATAGCAATGTGTTTTCCTCAGCGTTTTGCCATAGCAATATGTGTGTGTGTGTGTGTGTGTGTGTGTAGCCTTATTACATCACATTACATCACCAGTTACATCCTAGACCTATCTGTAGCCACTTTTCCTCAGCGTTTTGCCATAGCAATGTGTTTTCCTCAGCGTTTTGCCACAGCAGTATGTGTGTGTGTGTGTAGTCATATTACCGTACATCACCAATTACATCCTAGACCTATATTTTTCCTCAGCGTTTTGCCATAGCAATGTGTGTGTGTGTGTGTGTGTGTGTGTGTGTGTGTGTGTGTGTGTGTGTGTGTGTGTGTGTGTGTGTGTGTGTGTGGCCTGTATTACGTCACCAATTACCAATTGATTGAAGACGTTATGCAAGCATGACCACCACTCACTTCACATTGGGTGTGATTTTTTTTATTTATCGTGAACACCATACAATAAATAGGTCACAATAAAACAATAGTACAAATACAAAATAACATATACTCATATTGTTCTACAAATAACCTATGAGCTGCAGGGAATAATACAAGATAATAAAAAGTAAAACAGTTGACGTGTCCATCGTGTTGAATCGTCCCTGAACAAGTAACGCATGGTGTTCATTTTATTCAATCATGTTGCTATTGTCAGATTGTGTGATTCCTCTGTTTTAGTATCCTTGTCATTGTCATCCTGGTTTATACCAGAATTATCATAATACTGTATGTCTGTGTGTGTGACCACTTTAATGTAAAGGCTGTCCCTCTGTATGAATCACCATGTGTTTTTTTAGATTACCTGTTTCAGCAAAACTTTTACCACAAAATGTACAAGAAAAGGGCTTTTCTCCTGTATGTGTCCTCATGTGTTTTTTAATTTTACTCTTTTCAGCAAAGCCTTTACCACAGATTGTACAAGAAAAGGTCTTTTCCCCTGTATGAGACCTCATGTGTGCTTTTAGATTACCATTTTGAGAAAAGCCTTTACCACAAACTGCACAAGAAAATGGCTTTTCGCCTGTATGAGACCTCATGTGTGTTTTTACATGACTTGTGCTAATAAGGCCTTTACCACAGACTGTACAGGAAAAAGGCTTTTGGCCTGTATGAGTCATCAGGTGTGTTTTTAGATTACTTGTTTCAGCAAAACCTTTACCACAAAATGTACAAGAAAAGGGCTTTTCTCCTGTATGAGTCCTCATGTGTGTTTTTAATGTACCCTTTCGAGAAAAGCCTTTACCACAGACTGTACAAATAAAGTGGGTTTCACCTGTATGGATCAGCGTGTGTCTTTTTAGACTACCCTTTTCAGCAAAGCTTTTACCACAGACTGTAGCGGGGCAGTTAAGGAGAACAATACTTCAGTTCTGGAAAGAAGCACCAAAATTTGACAGAGTGTACCTCTTGGGTCATTCTTTAGAAAAATCACATTAGACACTTAATTTTCAAAATGGCCGCCAGTGTTAAAGATGGCCGCCTTTTCGGATATGTTTTACAGTACGCCAGCCAGTTTATATTGAATTTTCATAATATTAGAGTTGTTTTGTAGGTTTTAAAACATCCTGAGTTCATTTATTACACTTTTAAAGCTGCCAGGATAACCTTTCAGACTTTTGGTTGGGGTCTTAACTCACCTGGGACCCCCCAGACAGACCCCTGAGCCTATTTCAGTCATCGCTCTGCTCCTGCTCCAGAACAATGTTAAATTAGATCTGAAATATGCTCTGAAATAAAAAATGACTAGTAGCAAATAACAGAGGTCTTCCACGGGGGGTCCGAGATCCCTGGGGGGGTCCTCAGAGCAACTACAGGGGCCTGCCAAATCTCTATGAGATCTTTTTTTTTTTTTACATTTGAAACTTAGAATGTTTTTTATGTATCCTGGTTTTATGTATTGTACTTTGATGGTTTATTAGTATTCTCAGTATTATTTATAATGTTTTTGTGTTAAACAGTTATGGTTGACAGCTGTTACTGCAGGGATTGCAATAATGAAGGTATTGCAACTTTTCACTTTGGGCGCAAACCAACATTTCCATTTATTGCACTGCACTCACACTGACAACACACACACACACACACACACACACACACACACACACACACACACACACACACACACACACACACACACACACACACACACACACACACACACACACAACTCTTTGTTATTGTCACCCCAAAACCCTCACCTTATCCTCTTATAGAGCCCATGGTCAATTACGCCCAAAGAGATTCACTACAATACAGTAATTTCAGACATGCAGGATATATTCGTCTTCATCATCATCATCTTCAATGTCCAACCTAATAGTGCTGACACAGTCTCCACCATAGCATAGAGTGAAAGGCAGGTTATTTGAGCAGCTGCACCGTCCCTTACAACCTGCTTTGCAGACACATTTGATGAGCTACTGCCTTTGGAGCAGGGAGAGCAAGAAACCTAACTGGAACATACCCTCCACTCTCTGAATTCCATCTATTTTCTTCGATTGGTGGAAGCACAGGGCATTTTGTCAGGTATGATTTATCCTGCATTGTGACGGAGTTGGCACGGAGGTAATGTGGTAGCAGTGCAGCACAAGTTGGAGGTAGCATCTCACCCTCCAAGTTCTTTGACAGAAATAGTTCCCATCTGAGTAATCCCAGGGTTTTTGGACCTTTTGAACTGTAAACATGGTATGCAAAATGTTCCAACTGCAATGTTGATGGAAGCTCACCATTTATAAGCTCAGGAGGAATGGGCAATGACCTTGCCAAGGTCCTTGAAGCGGCTAATGGCTTGGTCATCATCATCATCAAGTAGGCATTGACCCATGTCTTTTTGGTGATTCCAACAAATGTTCTTTCCCAGTCAGCACCTTAAAATCTATGTACACAAAGGAACCCTTGACATTTGTAACATCCAATAACTTGAACTCACTCGAATATATCAATTTCCTTTTTTTGTACCGGAGGCATGGACTTGATAAGGAATTGGGGTATCAGCCTCTTCATGTGTTTGCACTTCCTCAAAATCATGTCCCTTGATGAAGGTATCGTATTATGATGCCTACTTTGTCATACTTGACAAATTACCCTGAGCTTCCATAATAACCTGCCTTGCACTCCTCCCTGCAAATGCTATAGTGGAAACTGTCAACACTATTAGGGAGGACATGTATAGTAGTGAATTTCTTTGGGTACAATTGACCGTGAGCTCTTAAAGAAGTGTGTGTGTGTGTATGTGTGTGTGTGTGTGTGTGTGTGTGTGTGTGTGTGTGTGTGTGTGTGTGTGTGTGTGTGTGTGTGTGTGTGTGTGTTGTGTTGTCAGTGTGAGTGCAGTGCAATAAATTGAGAAGTTGCAATACCTTAATTCTTGCAATCCCTGCAGTAACACCTGTGAGTGTGAACCTGTCTGTCCAACACAAAAATGTTATAAATAATACTGAGAATACTAATAAAAACTAAAAATAAACTTCCCCATCAAGATTCGGCAGGCCCCCTGTAGTAACTCTCAGGACCCCCTAGGGTACCGGACCCCCCGTGGAAGACCCCTGGGTATTTGCCACTACTAATTTTTGCTTTCAGAGCCCAGTTACAACAACTTTAATGCTTCAGTTATGATCTAATTTAACATTGCTCTGGAGCAGGAGCAATGCGATTACTGAGATAGGCTCAGGGGTCTGTCTGGGGTGTCCCACGTGAGGAAAGACCCCAACCAAAAGTCAGAAAGGTTATTCTGACTGCCTTAAAAGTGTAATAAATGAACTCAGTATGTTTTAAAACCTACAAAACGACTCTAATATTATGGAAATCGTACATTAACTGGCTGGCGTACTGTTCAGAGGCAGCCATCTTGGAAACATGGCAGCCATTTTGATTTTTCAATGTCTAACGTGTTTTATCATAGGAACAACCCCTAAGGAGTACTTGTGAAAAGTTTTAGGTTTCTTTCCACTTGTGAAGTATTTTAGTGCAAAAATGCATTTATCTGCCCCGCTACTGTACAAGAAAAGGGCTTTTCCCCTGTATGTGTCCTCATGTGTGTTTTTAGATGTCCCTTTTGATTAAACATTTTGCCACACTCTGTACAACTAAAGCTTTTCTTCCCTGTTTGACTCCTCCTGGAGTGAGTTTCTTTTGATGATGTCAGATCCTGGGACGGCTTGCCCTGTCCTCCCACATTTGGTGCCTTGTGTGGTTTCAGTGTGTTTAAAGCTGACTGATCTCCCCTAGTCTCATCCCAGTCATCACTGTCTTCAGTGTCAGATTCAGAACAGTGTGAAGAGAGGAGCTGGTCATCACTAGTTGGTTGTGATGTTCCACAGTCCTCTACATCAGCTTGTGTTTGCATGCGTTCAGCTGAGGTGCTGGCTACAGGCTCTGTCTCTCTGTGTTCATCAGCATCTTCACTTTTCACCACTGGTAATGTCAATGTTGTTGACCCACCAGCCTCTTCTGGTCTTTCAATTGGCTCCTCCTGTTCCTCTTTAATCTGTGGAGGTTGTTGTTCCTCCTGGACGAGACTGGAGCTCCACTCCTCTTCAGGTGAAACCTCCTCTTTACACACAGGGATGAGCAGGAAATCTAGGAAGAAAATACAACGAGAATCTATAAAGGTTTTGAATATTGTACCTCCACTGCAGTACCTCAGTGCAGAGTTGTTGCTGGAAAAAGTATCAACAGATTACCTTTTTGCCAGCATCTTCTAAAATGTAAATCTGATGGTGCGCTGACTGCGCTGTGCAGTAAAGAATGTGTCCATTATTTGTTTACATCTAGCGATCTCATAGAAGATGCGAGACGAGCTGAATAAGACAATAAGAGGCAAATGAGAGGTGGTCCCTATTAGTTTTAAAGAAGTAACTTAAATGTTGAATCTTAAATGTTAGACCAACTGTGTGCCCCACACGTTTGTGCTTCCCAAAGGAAGTTTTGATAAGTTCAGTCCAGCACTCATTCCAGGGCCCCTCACCCCGGACTGAACATTGTCCATGTGAAGCTTGTGGAAAGTGTAGTGGAGATATTTAGTCTAAACACATGTTTTCGGCCAGAACTAATATTATTGATGACGTCATGGCGTGCCTCTATTGTACTTTACTTTACTGTCCTGTACTGTGCTGTACTGTAGGTTAAGCTAATACTGTCTGTCAGTCAGCCCGTCTCCCCTTGCCCACACTATGAAAACCAGGAAGTCACCTAGTTCTAGAAGCGATGCCAGAGCAAATGTCAATCAATCTGTGATACGGTCCTGCCCCGTTTTCAAACCGTTTCTACAAAACCCCTGTGAAATACACCTTTAAGGTTACAAAGTTACAGAGAAGTATGAAAAGAAAAAAAGTACTGCTGTTTACAGAGAAAAAACAAGGCAAAAAATAAGAATCAACAATACAGAGCAGTCTATTTACGTCGGTAAAACCCTAAGAACAGTCAATGCTAGATAAGTGTAATTTCAGTGTGTTTAAAGCAGACTGATCTCCCCTAGTCTCATCCCACTCATCACCGTCTTCATTGTCTGATTCATAACAGTGTGAAGAGAGGAGCTGGTCATCACTGGTTGGTTGTGATGTTCCACAGTCCTCAGCCTGTGTTTTCATACAGTATGTTCAGCTGAGGTGCTGGCTACACTCTCCGTTTATCATCATCTTCACTTTTCACTACTAAAAATGTCAACATTGACCCACCAGCCTCTTCTGGTCTATCAAGTAGCTCCTCCTGTTCCTCTTTAATCTGTGGAGGTTCATCCTGGACCAGACTGGAGCTCCACTCCTCTTCAGGTGAAACCTCCCCTTTACACGCAGGAATGAGCAGGAAATCTAGGAAGAAAATACAACAAGACTCTCTGAAGGTTTTGAATATTGTACCTCCACTGCAGTACCTCAGTACATAGCTGTCACTGGAAAAAAAGTATCAACAGATTACTTGTTGCCAGCATCTTCTAAAATGTTAATTTGATGGTGCACAGTCTGCGCTGTGCAGTAAAGAATGTGTCCGTTATTTGTGACCAAGGCTGGAGAAAAGGTCCATATGTAGGCATTGGTCTTTTTTCAGCTTTTTGCAGATCATGAAAGTACAGAATATTAGCTTTCAAATGATGTGTCATTCATTGAAATCTGAATATATTTGAAGAAGATATGCTTAGTTGAATGTAGTTAAACCTCAAACCAAGAATCAGACTAAAGGGCTCTCAAAGTTTGTCACACTACTGGCAGGCAGGTAAGCGTGTGAACAATGGATTGTTAACTCCACCCCTCACCCGCCCTAACCTATTGGTGGTGATCTGTAGCTGAAGCCTGAGAACAATAGCCACACTTTAGCCAACAGAAACTGCAGATGTAAATGTTGGCTTTGACATGTTAATATGTGTCACCACCCCCCAGAAGGGTATAAGGAAACACAAAAACACAGCTCTGTTTACAAACTAATTTAAGGTATTTAAAGATTCTAAAATGGAGTTCTGTTGCAATGAGAAGGTTCTCAAACAGTTGATAGACAAGATTGTGTGCACATCTCAAGCCTATATTCAGGCCAGGTGCTGGACATCAAGGTATCAGATAGTGGAAGGAGAAGAACGCCGCACACTGTTTATATGCTCCATATATATGCTTATATGCTCCAAACTTACTTTTATTATAGGCAACTGCAACGTTTCGACTTTACGTCTTCATCAGGCAAAAGGTTCTCAAACATACACTCTTAGATAAAAAAAAAAGAATAAACACCAAAAATCCTACATCAAACCTATTTTGTTAATTTGCTGGACTTCACTATTGCCTACATATGGACCTTTTCTCCAGCATCAGTCACATTTGTTTACATCTCACGATCTCACAGAAGACACGAGACAAGCTTGTGTGCCCCACCCATTTGTTCTTGCTTCCCAAAGGAGGTTTTTATAAATTCAGTCCAGCACTCACTCCATGGCCCCTCGCCCCAGACTGAATGTCGTCCACGTGAAGCTCGGGGACTGAGCGTTCGAGGGTCTGTTGGTCCGACTAGGCTAACATTCACCAGGTTAGCATTCACCAGCGTTAGTTTTACTGAGGTTAGGGTTAGGGTTAAGGTTAGGTTTAGGTGGTCGGAAAGCCGACCCGTCGGCATATTGACACGGTTCGTGAAGCTTGTGGAAAAGTGTAGTGGAGATATTTAACTGAACGCATGTTTTCAAACAGAACTTTCAAAGGGATATGAAACTAGAGGACAATATCTGACTTCAAGTCTTAGGAAAAGTAGCACTAATTATATTTCTGCTGCGGAGATTATGCTAACCGCAAGCGGAGGGGACCGATCAATGCTGTGTATTTGGAATATACACAAAGTGTTATATGTACGATCACAGACATTCTAGGGCTACCGCAGTACTGGCCCACTGTCACCAATAAAATAAATAAAGGCAGAGTGCTCAAAACTTACTGAGATCCAGGTGGTCTTCAGGTTCCTGTTTAAGGTGGTCTTCAGGTTCCTGTTTAATAGTCCTGGCAGGAGAACTGATCTTCACCTGCAGACTGGACTCCACACACTGGTCTGGAATGAAGGAATGCAATATGCACTTTAATAATAAGGACTTTGTGACACGAATAAGGACTTTAATAATACGGAAGGCTTCTCCATCTGAAGTCAGATTTCCATTGTGTGTGTGAGTATACTGGCTGGTATTGTATATTGATCTACAAGCACTGATCCCCCAAACCAGACAGACAGACAGACAGACAGACAGACAGACAGACAGACAGACAGACAGACACCTTTATTATCCCAAGGGGGGAAATTAGTCGCCCAGAGGCGGCATAGCAGTTAAGGTTAAAAATGTACAGAGAAGTAAGAAAATAAAAGAAGTACTGTTGTGTACAGCAAAAAAGAAGAATCAACAATACAGAGCAGTCGTAATATTTCTGTGTGTGTGTGTGTGTGTGTGTGTGTGTGTGTGTGTGTGTGTGTGTGTGTGTGTGTGTGTGTGTGTGTGTGTGTGTGTGTGTGTGTGTGTCAAGAACAGTCAATGCTACATAAGTGTGACTTCATAACACAAAGTAATACTTATTATAGACAGTACAACTTATCAATGCAGTGCCAAACAGTCCAGATCTACAGCTTATCAACGCCTCACCATGCAGACTGTGTCATACCTGCAGTGTGTAGATCGATGTCCATATCACAGTCAATGTCCAGCAGTTTGTTTTGTTTCTCCAGCAGAGTTTCTAGTGTTTCCATCTCTCTCTGGAAGAGGTTGCACATGAACTCTGCAGCCGCACTGAGGCGCTCCAACAAAAACACTCTGACATTAAGCTTATCACCACAAACAGCACCACGCTGCTGTTTGTCCAAAACACACAATATCTCCTCATATGTGGGTCCCTCAGCCTACCTACTGTATATAGTCAAATATAGCTGACTGTCTGACTAACATATAATCTGACTAACATGCAAATAAATACTGTAAGAATGTATGTTATAGACAAGATCCTGTATGTTAAAATTACAGGCCATTTCTTAAATATTTGATAGACTGGGCCAGTGGTTTTCAAACATTTTTGGCACATGCAGGGCAATTCTCTCATTTGCAAATCCCGCCCCATTCTGCCCTGTTACTATGGTGGTACAGATGACCCTGGGCAGATTGTTTTTATAGTGGCAGTGAATGAGGGTATTTTCATTGCCTCATTATTGCAATTTAAAGTACCAAAGGAAAAACATCTAGGTGATATTAATAAAAAGGGAAGACAAAGGTACAGTAGTTACGTTGCAAAACAGGGGGTTTCCCCCGAAAATATATGTTTTAATTTGTTTAATCCCAGTGGGACAGAATCACCATTGCAGATTCTTTTATAGTGGAAGTGGATGGGAATTTCTTTTTTTTTCATAGCCTCATTACAGCTATATAAAGTACAAAAAAAAAAACACATCTACGTGATATTAATAAAAAGGGAAGAAAAAAGTACAGTAATTACATAGCAAAACACTAGTTTTCCCCCGAAAATATATGTTTTAATTAGTTTAATCCTCTGGATCAGATAGAGGAGATCAATAGAAAGAGAAAGTGCAGTGCATTTTGGGTAGGAAAATGAAAGCCAGCCTATTCTCCTCACATAATAGGCTGGCTTTCGTAATTCTGCCCATTTAAAATATATGTACCCAATCGAAACTCTTAGTTACATTGATAAGGTCCATGTGAACTAGTCTGTTGAAGCTTATTCATTATAATGAGCGAAATCGCTATCACCTCGCGCGGCCGTACTGCACGAACGCCGTGCCGCGCAGAGCGGACCGTTGTTGAAAGCCTGAAGCAACATTCTCTCACTGCACAACTCGCCACAACTCCACCCCCGATAGCAAAAAGTGAATGTTTTTTTCTGGTTGGCCAGTCAGGGAGTCTCAGGGACCAATCAGAAGGCTGACAAACGGTCCATTAACCTTCTCCTCCACCTCACCCCTGCATTACATTCATAGGCGATTCTAGCCTCTTCCAGCAGGGGGTGCACAACCAGCGCGCGTGCCCGACGCTCGCGGGCGCGCTTAAAAAAATTGCGGATATTAGCGGTTTTGTAATGTTGTTTTAGCGGATTTCTGCAGTTAATTTTGTACCCAAATGTAACACAATATAAACAAAAAAAAGTGTAAAACAGGTGCTTCTTTTTCTAGACACCATATGTCTATCTATAGGATTTATTTACTTATTTTGCAGACAGAGGCAGCACAGCCAGGACATATAAAGCCAAACATCAAGTTAATCATCATTCATCAAGCAATCAAGCAGTCATTTACAGTGTCAAATAAGCATTTCACAAAAACAAATAGTAGACACATCCTTATTACACAATGAACTGCAGCCTCCGGGTTTTGGCACTTGCAAACCTTTCAATTATTTTCTGCACTTTAATTTCGTGTATTTTCTCAATCTGTAAAATGCCTATATCTGACACTCTTTTATCAGTCATGGTTGTCCGTAAATACGTTTTTAGTTGTCTCAAAGTAGAGAAACTGCGCTCATAACATAATAGACTATGCACTTGGAGGGAGTACAACAGCATTGTGTAAACAGAGATGTGTCTTTATGTACCTGTCCTCCTGAAAGCTTGCTCGGCGTTCTCAGAACCAAAGGCCCGACATGGAAAGCAGAACGCCCGGTCATGGCGCACGCCGCACGCTATACTCCAGCCAGGCAAAATCTTTAAACCACTCCTTTCTGAATTTGCGTTGTTTTTCGCCAGCGGCCTTTAATGGACATTCTACATCTTCTGGCTGATATGGACCCAAAGCCAAAAACTGCTTGGCTTTATCCGGGCCATGGCAAGGGTCTCTTTCATGAACAAAGTTGGCTTCATTTGGCTCCTCTGGGTCTGGGCCTGGGGTAACAACAGTTGAGTCTGGAGTGGGGCTTGCTTGCTGTGGAGGAACCGGGGCCTCGGTCTCCGGCAACGGCGAGCCTTCCACAGTGATGTCGGTGGCTGGATCACTGCTGCTGCAAGCTCCGTCCACCTCCTCTGGTTCACGTTCATTAGCATTACTATCAGTGTCGAGTGAACCCGTGTTCACATTTCCTGATGATGAATTATCGGTTGTGGCACTGGGTTTGCTCTTTTTTATAAAGAATTGGTCAATTGTCTTTGTATTTATAGTTCGTTTCGCCATTATTGCTGCTCTGCTGCTGTATCCATATTGTTTTAGGCGGGCGGAAACAGATAAGGAAATCACGGAATTGTGGGTCATCATATCAGAGAGTCACACAGCCGGCCAGCACAGGTGTCAATCTCACAGCCCACCCACAGTGCCTGCCAAGTCTGCCAACAGCGCCGTCGCCAAGCAAGCTGATAGGTCTTACATTGCAAGCAAGCAAGCTGAAATACTTGCCCCTCCACCTCTATTTTTGCGCACATTTTACAAATCACGATCACTGTTTTATTTAATAATTATAAAATAAAGTTACATTACAAAAAAAAAAAAAAAATCAAAATGGCCGCCTGGCGGCCAGGGGGTGCACGTGCACCCTAGGACACCCCTTAAAATCGCCTTTGATTACATTTACACTTTGCAGTACCTTACATTTCTGTCAAATGCAGTAAACAAATCTACCGTATAAGATTATGAAACAACCCTTTGTGTGCCGATCCCGAACAAGTTCGGCTTTTTTTCGGCAAGAAACAATATTTGTTTTGCTATTTTACTTACCCTGAGCTGCTTGTAGAGACGTGGGTGGTCCTGGCTCGTCCTACGCTTTCCAACGAGCCATTCTACGTGGTCCGACGATTTATTCCATTGAAAATGGCCAGATGCCAAGTTTACAGCACCCCAATGTTTATTGAATCTATGCTGTCGGCGGTGCAACGTTTCACGGGGTGCCGATCCCAAACTATATCGGCTTTTTATATAAAATGAATTAAATAATCGGAGGCCTCAACGAAGCCTGAGGCAAAATTTTCATCCAGGCCGCCGGCCGCGATCTGTTTACATCGGCCCGCGAGAGCGTCTCGCCGCCGAATCGCACCGCCGAATCCAATACATTCTCACATCTTTGAAGCTCATTTTCTCTGAACTGTGTTCTTATGGAAGCAGAAAAGGTTTATTTATCGGGCTTCTAACATGACTGATAGCCTATGGCTATCTTGTAGCCATTTTCATCCGGGTCTTTTTCATGACACGCACACACGTGTACACGCACGTCACTGCTGCGTGGGTCCCCGTATGTTACAGCGCTCGTCTATGGGAGAGACTCTGGCAAGGCTTACAGACTTTGGCGCCCTCAAGTGGCCGTGGAAGTGAAAATAACTTTATTCTTGACGTTAATGACGCTATTTCTTGTGAAGAGATGGAAAAAGAACGCACCAAGTACAGTGCAACTCAGGTCTGTTTTACTAAATGGTTAACACACCATGCGCGCAGGGGGTAGGGGGGACGGGGGGGATTAACACCTCCACTTTTTTTGGGTGGGGGGGATATCCCCTCCAGTGTTCAGGTCCAAGAAAAAGCCGCAAATATGATCGATTATACTGTACACACTGAGTAGTTCTCATTTCAAGGCGTATTACTGCCCTCTAGAGGCACAGTCCCACCAGTGCAGTCACAGTGCAGTCGGCAGCTCAGCTCAGCTGTTCTGAATGAGTTTAATTAATGCAACGCGATAGTGACAAGCAGTGGCAGAAGGAGACCGTCATTGCAGGTGCTGGACCTGCTGCTGGTGTGTGTAGGCTAGTCTCACATCATTCTCAGTCAAAATGAAACGGTCAAAAAACCAAAAAACGATAACGTCGTTCTTTAAATCAAGCAACAATGTAAGTACCTTTGAACAGATGCATAATGGAAATGCAATTTCGTTTGTCAACACATTTTAAGTTACGTTTCCTCTTGTTACTGTGGTTCAATAAAAAGATCTAATATAGACTTAATGAATTCATGTGTATTTCATTTAAAAAATGCCTTTAAATCTGCATAAAACAACTGTGTAATTCAGCTCAAGTGGAGGGGATATGTCCCCCCCTCCTCGGGGCAACACACACACACACACACACACACACACACACACACACACGCACACACACACACACACACACACGCACACACACACACACACACACACACACACACACACACACACACACGCGTGTGATTCCTAACATTTTAGACAGATTGTGTGGAACCGCTGATCCGACTGCCGTCCCTCTCAGCACATTGCATAATTAGTCGTAGAACTTAATTAATGTGTTTAATTCAGTCTAGGAGCTGCTGATGGAAACTTTGGAAAACAGAACGAGAGTCTTGTAACAATGCCTTTTACAATTATAACAAATATTTTAATAATTCATATTATGTTTTGCTTAATTACAATTTGCTGTTAACTCTTATACTGCTTTGGTCGTTCCTGTTCGCCCCAATTCTCAAGAGACCTCCGCGCCAATACGGCGCTCGTTCGCGTTCGTTCGTTTACCTTGTTGATGTCCTTAAGCTGATGAGGGGTCGCGCCGCCGTGTACTGTAAACACATTTTCCGCGGTGATGGTGTAAAAAATCCATTATGCGTTAACATCAACGGAGACCAATTCACTTCCTTGTTGATTTCCTCTGGCTGTGAGGCTCTGTGGCCAGTGACTGGTCTGAATGCACGGCAACACATAACAGGCAAATTCACATTCATTCTCGCATGACGCCGCCCTCTGCTGCCTGGCAGACCAAAGTGCACTATTGCACAATCAAAAAAAATAAAAAAATAAATGTCTATCTATCTACTATAACGTCGCAAAGGTAAGCCGCTTTTTGATGGCACCAGACCCAATAAATAAATAAATAATCTGGCAGTAGGAGAGTTAATAGGCACGCGCAAATGTACACGCACGTCACTGCTGCGTGGGTCCCCGTATGTTACAGCGCTCGTCTATGGGAGAGACTCTGGCAAGGCTTACAGACTTTGGTGCCCTCAAGTGGCCGTGGAAGTGAAAATAACTTTATTCTTGACGTTATTTTTTGTGAAGAGATGGAAAAAGAACGCACCAAGTACAGTGCAACTCAGGTCTGTTTTACTAAATGGTTAACACACACACACGCACACACACACACACACACACACACACACACACACACACACACACACACACACACACACACACACACAAGCGCATGTGATTCCTCACATTTTAGACAGATTGTGTGGAACCGCTGATCCGACTGCCGTCCCTCTCAGCACATTGCATAATTAGTCGTAGAACTTAATTAATCTGTTTAATTCAGTCTAGGAGCTGCTGATGGAAACTTTGGAAAACAGAACGAGAGTCTTGTAACAATGCCTTTTACAATTATAACAAATATTTTAATAATTCATATTATGTTTTGCTTAATTACAATTTGCTGTTAATAGGCACGCGCAAATGCACATGCACGTACGCGGCACTCACTTACATGCAGACACTTTGAAACATTCAGGCTCACGCACACAGAGCCTTGGATCACATGGACCGGGAGCTGTCTCTGTGTCTCTGTGTCTCTGTGTGCTGCAGTGCGCCTCTGGGAACAGAACAGTGTCAACGAGTTCTCAGACAAAAGTCATCGATTTCAACAGTAAGTGCATTGATGACAAGTTTGGATTTGGAGACGGTTCGGATTGCGCCCAAATAATCCTTGCACCCATCCCCTCCCATACACATTCATTATGGCGTTTTCTTTTAATTCCTAAAAAACTCGCACCTGCATATCTCCTTGTATGGGCCGTTCTGTCCGTGACGTCAGTTATCTCCATACATGGAGTTCCGTGCTCATAATGGACAGGTTTTTTTAGCTGTTGTGGTTGTACCACAGTGGATTCAAACCCACAACCTACATGGTGGTGGGCAGGGACTTTAACACTGCGCCACCCGAGAACTCCCAAAGGATGCCCTTAGTTTAGAATATGTTTTGTTTGGCATAATCGTTTTGGTACAGTACGTCCATCTTTTATGCTAACTCATAGAAACTAAATGATTCGCATTATGTGGGGAACACACATGATTCTTTTTTTCTAAAGAGGATCACATGGGCCAGAATACCTGGCTTTCCTCCACGGTGGAAAGCCTGGTGACGCAAGGTTAGATCTTCTTCATCATGCTGTTTAACTACATTGGGGTTGGTTGTATACAGTACGTTGCTGTTTAACTACATTAGGGTTGGCTGTATACAGTATGTTGCTGTTTAACTACATTATAGGGTTGGCTCTTGACTGTTATAGTACTTTGCCCCAGATTTAGCTGTGTGGGAGGAAGGGACTCTTTTCCTGGAGAGAAAAATGCAAACATCTAACTATGTTTCTGAGTCATGGAATGATGCACCTGTTCATTAAAACCAAATGAGGACATTAACACGTGCACACACACACACACACACACGCACACGCACACGCACACGCACACACACACACACACACACACACACACACACACACACACACCCTTGAATTACTATGCTAATGAGGACATCCACATTTTAGGACGACATTGAACATAGCTGAAAGTAGGTATATTGGCGAAATGCACGCGCGCGCGCACACACACACACACACACACACACACACACACACACACACACACACACACACACACACACACACACACACACACACACACACAGACAGGGGCACACTCATTTGTATGAAACGCTGGTTTACTTGATCCCTCGTTACCTCACCTCGTCAACTGGCTCTCAGTCTGGGTAATTATCTTGTGCGTTCATCCCACCTGCTAGAGAAGGGGTGAGAGAGAGAGAGAGAGAGAGAGAGAGAGAGAGAGAGAGAGAGAGAGAGAGAGAGAGGGAACAAGTGGGAGAGAGGGAGAGAGAGGGGGGGAGAGAGTGAGGGAGGGAGAGGGAGATAAGAGAACGAGAGCGATTCTTCCCTACCTGCTAAATAATGGAGTAAAAACAGGAGCTCAGCATGTATGACTGTTCAGCACGCTTCATCAGTTTCACATAATGCATTTCAGGAGCTCAGAGGTGTAATTATCTCCCTCTGCCGTTCCTCCTTGACTCATCACGACGAGTAAGACATCGGAAAACTTTCTTCTTGTTTATTGTTTGTTGCCTGTCTGAAGCAGTCACCATGAACATAACTACAGTGCTTGGGAGTTAATGAATCCTGACTTAAAGGCCAATACATGCTCCTCCCCACTTCTGGACAGGCTCTCCTGATATCTGTGGATGCACGAGTTCTGAGAAAGTTTCTCAGACTGCATGCCCATCAGAAGTTCATAATAGCAACAATTTGCAGTCGTATCACCTCCCTAGCTGAAGAAAAGTGTTGACATCGGAAGGAGCATGTACAGACATGACATTATCAGTTTCTACTCGCCTCTCTGGACTGCATCCACAGTCTGTGAAGGCTGCTTTTTCTGGTTACATCTTAAATCATGATCTATGTTTCGCCTCACGAAAAGACACTTTATCGCCCCAGCCACAATCTGTTCATGCAGCTGTGCAGTCAGTCAGGCCATGCGGCAGCATCAAATGCTGAACCAACAGACTCATGGTATAAGAGGGGGGCTCTCTCCATTCCGACATGTCGCCACTCCGACAGTGACTTCTTATTGTCCGAGTGGCAACACTTCCATAGAGGTTAAGGTTAGGATTAGGTTAAGCGATAGGGTTAGTGTCTGTCAGAATGGAGAGATGCACCCGGTATAAAACACACCACGTGTTGTTGACGCAGCTAGACCAGTAGCCTATGTGGTTCTCAAATTGTCTTTATTCCAAGGATAACTCTAAGTACCTAACATTACATTTGGTTCCATGTGGACTCTCTCAGAGTTACAGACCTGTAATGGTTCATTTGGAACCCCCTCAAGTAACTATAGAGTCCTATAGATCCACTTTTAAGAAGCACTGAACTAGATGCATCAATCCCCTAAACACTCCATCCAGAGACTGTGTGCAGTTATGTACTGTGTGCATCGTTGGACGTAGCTTGGTTTTAGTTTTGCCTTAAAGTCATGGTGGCCAAGTAATACACAATCGAATTATTGAATATGAATATACTTGATTCATATCTGATCAGCACTCTCTACTCTCTAACCAGACACACATATGTTTTTGCGTTCCGATGGACAGCACTCGTTGTAAATAAAGTTAAATTCAACCAACCTCATGCCAATTTCATGCAGACAACGGGGACTGATCAGAAATTCAAAAAATCAATCAAAATCCACTTCCACTTGAAGTCCATCAACGCGTTTAGTGAGCAGTGTGTCGGGACCTTGAGGGACCACCTGTTTCAGATGATATCAACGCACTTAATGCGAAATGATCACGTGTTTTCAGACGCTTCAATGCAGAGGTATCCGTAGATACGGATACTGGGTATCCCGGTATCTCACAGTGGATGGTTGAGAAAAAGACAATGAAACAGTGGCTTGATTAGTAGTGGAATGAAATGTCGACATCTAGTGGTCAACCTCAGAGGTACACAATAATAAAACCTGAATTGAATTCCAGCATCGAACCAGATGCCATGGATTCTCTGTTCCCCGGTGTAACGCTCCACGCCACAGACCCCGACGGAGCGGCGCGGTATTGGGCGCCGATGACCCCAACGGAACGGCGGCCAATCCCACTCAGCCGCGTTACCGAGATATGTGCCGTTATGGACAGAATAGTAAATATTCAGTCCCTCACTATCCACGTCTACCCCACTGCACGTCTACCCCACTATCCACGTCAAAGATAAATGCACAAAAAAGGAGTCACATCATCCGTTCATTAGCTCAGTCAGTAGAGCACGGATGCAACAAACCCACAGCTTGGGTTCGATTCCCGTGAGGGGAATAAAATATTCCAGGCGACAGATATCGGCGCATGCGTACATCAAAGTGCACGGAAACGAGTATCCCGTGGGTACTCTGTGGATACCCTGTGGATACTCTCTGCATTCAAATGCATGATAAATGGTGAAAAAGTCCTGCTGAACAGACACTGATCCCTGTCACCTTGTCAGTCATAACTTTAAGATGCCATCACACTGACACTATGACATTGTATTGTATACACTCCATTCACACATAAGCCTACAGCTTACATATTTCATATCTGCTGCTACATGATGTCTTTATACTTTATACTAGAGTCTGAGGTACATTTTTTTTTTCTGTGCACACGCTGTGTGTTTATATTTGATACTGTTCTGTTTTGATGTTTGATATT
Source organism: Nannobrachium achirus (assembly GCF_963921795.1). Classification (NCBI taxonomy): domain Eukaryota; kingdom Metazoa; phylum Chordata; class Actinopteri; order Myctophiformes; family Myctophidae; genus Nannobrachium; species Nannobrachium achirus. The sequence goes on from NC_137812.1 coordinate 12,471,190, forward strand.
TTTCTCATACTATTATGATTATAGTTTGATGATTATTATGTTATATGACTGTAGTATGATAAACGGTAATTGGTGCATTTATAAAGCACCCTTATCCAAAGTGCTTCATAGTGTGCATTACATTCACTCATTCACACACAAGCTCCTTTTTAAAATCCATTTGTTATCAAACATAGTATGTGTATTACTTTATGTTTATAAAATATATATTTCTTTCCACGCCAGCAATCATACTAGACTGTTCAATAGCAGGGATCTCCCTGTCTCTCAGACTCTCTTTGCAGTACCAGAGTTGGCCACTTGGTCTCACTGTCCCGCAGTGGGGGGCGTGGCAGAGAGAGGCGTCACATTGTCAGGTTGGACAGACAGAACTCCAGGGAAGGAGATGTGAAGAGAGTTTAATTGGACACAGATGTTATTAATTAACCCCATGGACGGCCCTCAGCCCTGTCCTGCTCCTCCTGACCGCAGCCCTGTCCCATGATTCCACTGGGCCATCAAGGACCACCTGTTTCAGATGATATCAACGCACTTAATGCGAAATGATCACGTGTTTTCAGACGCTTCAATGCAGAGGTATCCGTAGATACGGATACTGGGTATCCCGGTATCTCACAGTGGATGGTTGAGAAAAAGACAATGAAACAGTGGCTTGATTAGTAGTGGAATGAAATGTCGACATCTAGTGGTCAACCTCAGAGGTACACAATAATAAAACCTGAATTGAATTCCAGCATCGAACCAGATGCCATGGATTCTCTGTTCCCCGGTGTAACGCTCCACGCCACAGACCCCGACGGAGCGGCGCGGTATTGGGCGCCGATGACCCCAACGGAACGGCGGCCAATCCCACTCAGCCGCGTTACCGAGATATGTGCCGTTATGGACAGAATAGTAAATATTCAGTCCCTCACTATCCACGTCTACCCCACTGCACGTCTACCCCACTATCCACGTCAAAGATAAATGCACAAAAAAGGAGTCACATCATCCGTTCATTAGCTCAGTCAGTAGAGCACGGATGCAACAAACCCACAGCTTGGGTTCGATTCCCGTGAGGGGAATAAAATATTCCAGGCGACAGATATCGGCGCATGCGTACATCAAAGTGCACGGAAACGAGTATCCCGTGGGTACTCTGTGGATACCCTGTGGATACTCTCTGCATTCAAATGCATGATAAATGGTGAAAAAGTCCTGCTGAACAGACACTGATCCCTGTCACCTTGTCAGTCATAACTTTAAGATGCCATCACACTGACACTATGACATTGTATTGTATACACTCCATTCACACATAAGCCTACAGCTTACATATTTCATATCTGCTGCTACATGATGTCTTTATACTTTATACTAGAGTCTGAGGTACATTTTTTTTTTCTGTGCACACGCTGTGTGTTTATATTTGATACTGTTCTGTTTTGATGTTTGATATTTTTCTCATACTATTATGATTATAGTTTGATGATTATTATGTTATATGACTGTAGTATGATAAACGGTAATTGGTGCATTTATAAAGCACCCTTATCCAAAGTGCTTCATAGTGTGCATTACATTCACTCATTCACACACAAGCTCCTTTTTAAAATCCATTTGTTATCAAACATAGTATGTGTATTACTTTATGTTTATAAAATATATATTTCTTTCCACGCCAGCAATCATACTAGACTGTTCAATAGCAGGGATCTCCCTGTCTCTCAGACTCTCTTTGCAGTACCAGAGTTGGCCACTTGGTCTCACTGTCCCGCAGTGGGGGGCGTGGCAGAGAGAGGCGTCACATTGTCAGGTTGGACAGACAGAACTCCAGGGAAGGAGATGTGAAGAGAGTTTAATTGGACACAGATGTTATTAATTAACCCCATGGACGGCCCTCAGCCCTGTCCTGCTCCTCCTGACCGCAGCCCTGTCCCATGATTCCACTGGGCCATCAAGGACCTTCTCACAACAGACAATGCCTTTAAATGATGATGTCGCTCTGGCTGGTTTCAACAGCAAGGGCATCGATGATATTAATGGTGTTGCATAGACAGAAATAGCTGATCTACGGTTCATATATTGTGCGCGACTGAGTTGCAACCGTGTGCACTTCCATTCTGTGTGTGCCAGCATTATATAATCTTTCAGTACTCTATAATGAATTTGTCTGTTTCATTTCGCCCCGTAAGACCTCCCCAGGCTGAAACATGTTGGCAGTTGCCTTTTAATTTGGCCGCCATTCACTTGAATACGAGTCGATTGATTTTACCACACTTGGCCGCCATTCACTTGTTGCTCACTTAGCATAATATCAAACACAACACGTGCATATCTCCTTGTATGGGCCATTCTGTCCATGACTTTTGTTATCTTTGTTATCTCCATACATTGAGTTCCGTGCTCATACGGACATACACAACAAGCCAGACGTAAAAATCGCACCAGTGAGCCGTATGGTATCAAACACGGGACACATGCATATCTCCTTTTATGGGTAGTTCTGTCCGTGACATCAGCTGTGGTGATGTCGTTCTCTGCGCACCTTCTATGATGGTAGTCTCGTACTACGGACATATAGGGAAATAAGGTCATAGGGACATACACACAAAGCCAGGTGTAGGAGCGGTTTGCACCACTCAAAAAAGGTTATTTTCAGAACACTCTTCAGAGTAATTTGTCATTCTGCACATCATCCCTGTAGTGCAGTGTGATGCTTTGGTGTTAATTTGAAATTTGACAGTGAAGTCACAATTTAAGGACTTCAAAACCTTTTTAGTACCGCAAAAAAAGAAAAGAAAACAAGATAAAAAAAAAAACATTACTGCATCAAGTAAATAAGAAAGAGGCGAACATTTTGAAAATAGCCACACACACCGTGTATCTATGCGTGCCCTAGGATCTTTCGAAAAGTGTGCCCTGGCAGAAAAAAAGGTTGGGAAACCTTAAAGTGTAATGCAACTGACTGACTCTTACACAGCCCTGGGTAGATAGGCCACCCGGCCTGGCGGTTATACCGGTATGTACTCAGCACTATGCACCCCTTTCTCAGACATAAAAGTGTTCATCTTCCTTTCAACACTGTGCTACAATAAAAACCAGGGGACTTGAATATTCTCTAGGGGCCGTTCAAATCCCCTACTGTAGGGACTCAGCAGGGGTAGCCAAAACACAACTTTTTATGGGGATGCTTTCATAATGACTTGCACTCCTCCTGCTGTATTTATTTCATAACCACAACCTGGAATGTCTGCTTGGAAGCATGGAATCCCTCCTAAACCCTCGCATTACAATCATTAATACTTCTTAAATCTTTTAATCAGACTAGTTTTACACATACGTATTGCATTACAATGAACTGTGTGGGTGAAATTAGCCATAAATGAGGCATAAATTCAGGCACGTAGCCTATTAAGCTCTGGTCCAATCCCTTCTAGATTACGTTCCTGGCCAAAATCCTGCCAAAATGCCTCAATGCCTCGGGAAGCTTATTATAGCTCTCACGTTATGCCTTTGAGAGATGACTCCTCCACACGCTTGTATTTGTGCTCTCAAACCATTAGCAACATGGTGGCAGAGACAGATAATTACACAATGTGTTTACATCAGCGCTTCTAAAAACATGTTCATGTCAAGGACTCCTAAAATTAACCAGCACAGTCTTTGAACTTGACCAGGGGTCTTCAACAGGGGGTCTGGGACCCCTAGGGGGTCCTCAGAGTTACTACAGGGGGTCCTCCAAATCTTCCAATCCTTTTTATATTAACCACTTGAACCCTAGTGTCCATATTCTGAGAACTGTAGCCAGAAATAGCAGATCTACAAGCTCACAACGCCTCGTGCTGCGAGGTGTTGTGAGCTTGTAGATCGGCTATTTTTGTCAAAGAGGTTTGGTAAAAAGAGTAGACTAAGTACAGAGTAAAAGGTCAAGTTTATTAGGTAATGACAGCTGAAGTGGTTAAATATCTGAAAACACAAATTGACATGAATCCAAAATACACTGATGATTGTGCTGTCAAACAATGAAACTATATGGAATCTATGTGATGTCGTTAGGCAAGTCCAGTCGGGCATATAAAATATCTACAGACAGGCAGAGAGACAGACAGACAGGAGATAGACAGATTGGCTGCCTCAATGTTCATAATTAATACAGTATATTATATATTTTTTTAATGTGGCGCATATTGAGTTTACTATGCATGAAATGTGCATCACTGGAAAAATAAACTTCACTTAATGAAAATGGAGACTATATTTTTACAATCTAAATATTGGCAGATATTCTCAAAGTTATAAATTCGGTGTATAAACATTCCCAACGACCACAGCCCTGCTCAAGCCCATCGACGGGAAAATAAAAATAAAAATAATAAAAATTGGAAGCTGAACAAGTGAAACATTGTTATTATTATATTTGACAGTTAAGTACAGTACACAATATTTCTGGACGCAAATGTTAGATTTTAAATCAATGTTGTCTTCACGCCAACTACTTCAATTTAAGACGTAATTTTATATTTTCATCGAGAAAGGTAACACATCAACACTCTTAGTTGTCACTCATGTAAGTAAGTCTTTATGGAATAAGTTAGTCAATATCAGCGAATACAAGAACGCTCGACCCAAAACACACTCCGATGCCTAAATGACCTTAACCTCAGTAAAACTGCTCAACCCTAAACCTATTCCTAACCTTAACCTTAGGTTCTCTGAAAAAATAATAATGGGGCGACTGTGTGTTTTGGAGAGCCTTCCGGTTACCTTATCAGCTTTCAACCTCAGTCTCATACAGACAGTACACTTTGATATAATAAAATAAAAGATGACATCACCCTTTATTGATCTCCAGGGGGAAATTCAGGTGTCATAATAACAGCAACAGTGATTACAAACAAGGCAGGGCATTCATTTTACAAAAAATACAAAGTTGAAGCATGGTTTCTGCCTGATTGTGACGACATGAAGGAAACCTCATACTGTACGTCCAAAAACTGTTACTTTGCAGGATTTAAATAAAAAAAAAACAGCAAGATCTACAAGCTCATAACACATCCCTTCGTGTCGTGTTTCAATCTTGCAGATCTGCTACTTTTGATGCTTTTGTATGCCGCTGTATTATGATCAAGTAAGGGCGTTAAAGGACAACTTTAGTTTTTTACAACAAGGGTTCATATTTTAGATTGTAATTAAAGAATATAAAAGATGAGTGTTAAATTGATTTCATTTACTTCTTTCTATTGTTTTAGAGATTCTTATTTCAGTGTTTGGGGCATGCGTACAAGTGGCTAAATATGTCATTTTACACAGAATAAGCCCATTCCCAAGATACAACACAACCTTTCATGGTTGGATGTGACTTATCGGGGCTAGAAGTGTTACTGTAAATAGCAATAAAGAAACTGCTCGCTTATTGTGTCTAAAAATACATATTTAGCCACTTGTACGCATGCCCCCATGCGTACGCATGCCCCACATTTTAGCACGGTAAATGCGATAAAACAATAGAACGAAGCAAATTAAAACATTTTAACACTCACTTTTTATTTTCTCTAATTACAATTTAAAATATGAACCCTTGTTGTAAAAAAACAAAGTTGTCCTTTAAATTACAAAAAAACATAATGTTAAAATATGGAGGATAAGAGGTTTCTGCCCGACAGCGTTGATATGCAATCCTGTGTGACACATGTATACAATCAGTACTGTGATCTCAGGTGTAGAACCATGACGATGACTGTTAAGATAATTGATTAAAATGTTCCTGTTATTATGATTAATACGGTATAGATATCATTTTCAGTGTTAAACGTCAATGCCATCAGAATGTTGGGACAAATAACTAACATACGATGAGATCTGTCCACTGCAGGTCATAATGACCAGGACACAGGATAACAAAATGCCAAACATACTATCTGGCCTTACGACTGGGGCCAACAACATGAAAACATTTGATATCTATTGTTATGTTCTACTTTGTTATTTTCTATTGGCCAATGAAAGTCTTCTATGCTGTGTACACTCAACTATATATGTGAAATTATTATGCTTTGTACTCAGAGAACCAACGATGGGTGTACTGTACTTGCTACAATTTGAACCCTGAACTATATTTTCAATACAACTATATAGAAAAACCCACTTGCACTGGTGTGGACTCTTTTCTTGTGTGGAGTACTTTATTATGGTTGGGGAAAACTGTTTATCCATTATGGAATATGATTTCTATTTCCATCAATGACGCCATTGTATGCAATCCTAATCTTTGCTCAAAACTCCACAGTGGCGATGCAGATGACCTCCGTGTCACCGCGCCACCCCAGGCGTGTAGCCGTGAACTCTGTCCCCCCCCACCACCACCACCCACCCCTCGCGGCGTGTTGTCAGACACGCCTGGCTCCTGCGTTACGCTTCGCTCCACAGTGTGCCAGGGGTACAGCTGCTGTCAATCAAGCTGTCACACAGCAACAGTCACCGGGGAGATTAACTTGTTGTTCCCGTGTTCTGGCGTATTAACTCATATAGTGCCAATCCCGAGAAGACTCGTGAAAAGTACTCGAGTATCACATGGTGCCAATCCCGAGTATACTCGTGAAAAGTAATATATTACTGTAACGACGGATATATTACCGAGTACAATGGCGGAAGGTCCGGAGCCGAAATCCGTCGCTGATTTCTCATCATCACGGCTCCACGAGCACAAAATAGTCATCCCATAACATTGAGGTGGACGGGGGATCTCATCTTTAATGTCCATTATCTCAAAACTACACTTTAGAAGCGAAGATGGAGGCAGATGCTCGCTTATAAAGCACATGGAGAAAAGCTCCGAGCCGATCCGCCATGACACCACGTAAACAACGATCGGTTCCGGCGCAGGACGCGATGACGTCAGACCGGAAGTGTTTACGCTGTGGACTTCTGGCCTTCAAAATAAGATAACGGGAGTGAATGCAGCCTGAAGGTGGCATCGTGGACTTTATAATCCGTTAATTTCAGGAGCACTAAATGAGTTAAAGAGAGAGGCAGTGCTCTGAATGCACGCACGCACGCACACGACTGCTATTTCTATGCATCTATGAATTTGATGTATTACCTTGTGCTGTCCTTGCTTGTTGTACTGTAAATCGTTTTGGATTAAGAGCGTCTTTAAGCTAACAACGCATTATAAAGGCCAGCTCACACCAATGCAACTCCTTGCCAACTACTGTATACCTGCAGCCATCATCCCCAAATGGCACCGGTCTGCAGCTGCCAGCTGGTCCAGACAGCCCTGCAACGCTCTCTCAAACAGTTCTGTTGCGAGGGGTTGCATTGGTGTAGACCAGTGGTTCTCAACCTTTTCAGGCCATGACCCCCAAAATAATCATATTTTCACTGGGGACCCCACCCCACCCCCACCCCCACCCTGACAAGCAGTAAGGCATTACATTTTGTATAACACGGTTCTATTGTGAAAATAGCAGATCTACATGCTTACAACGCCTTGCAACGTGAGGCGTTGTGAGCATGTAGATCTGCTGTTCGAGATCTGTTACTATTTTTTATCCTGAAAAGCAACGGAGACAATATGCAATCTCTCATCTCTGCCCCCCACCCTCTATATTGACTTTGACATGACTCCTCTCTCTCTCTCTCTCTCTCTCTCTCTCTCTCTCTCTCTCTCTCTCTCTCTCTCTCTCTCTCTCTCTGCAGTCGCATCCCTGTCAGAATCATGATGATGGCCTCACCTCTGAAAATCAACACTCACTCATTCAAGAGCTCCCATTCAGAGTCAGACACACCACCCACACAGGCACGCAAGCTCGCACGCACGCACGCACGCACGCACGCACGCACACACACACACACACACACACACACACACACACACACACACACACACACACACACACACACACACACACACACACACACAGAGAGAGCCAGTGTTGACAGTTGAGTGTGAGACAATGATTACTACAAACAGTTGTCATTTCACTTGATTAGGATCTGTCACAACATGGAGGGAAAGCGAGAGAGAGAGAGAGAGAGAGAGAGAGAGAGAGAGAGAGAGAGAGAGAGAGAGAGATGGAGTTACGGAGAGGAAGAGGGGATGAGGGGATGAATGGCAGAGAGATGGGAGGGGTACCCCCCCAACACACACACACACGCACACGCACACGCACGCACGCAAACACACACACACACACACACACACACACACACACACACACACACACACACACACACACACACACACACACACACACACACACAGATATAAAATACCGCAGAGGCCTTTTTGCTGAGGTTGCAGTGTTATAAAAAAGTTTCTTGCTTTCGCTTTTGTCCCCTCCACTCCTGTCCTTTCTTTCTTTTTCTTTCTTTCTTTCTTTCTTTCTTTCTTTCTTTCTTTCTTTCTTTCTTTCTTTCTTTCTCTCTCCCTATATCCCCCTCCTCATCCTTCCATTCCATCCCTCCAGAATTTAATGCACTTCCACAGCAGAAGCCCGTATATGCCAGGTTCAAATGTGCAGGGGATTGGTAATACATTTTTATCACCTTGCTTATAGGAACGAAGGAATCCCATTAATTTGCCGCTTGAAAAATTGCAAGAAAAGAAGGGAAGAGTGGGAGGGGGAAGACGAGAAAAGCGAGGGAAGAAACGGTGAAAGAGAGAAAAGGAATTAAGTAACACCAGCTGTGCACGCGGCAACAAAATCTAGCACCCTCCGTCTCTTCTCTTCCAAATGGGCTTTTCATTAATTTAATCCATTTACACCTGGAAACACTTTAACCATTATTTTATGCTTTAACTATTGAAAAATAGCAGACCTACAAGCTCACAGCGCGGCACCGAGTGCCGCGCTGCGAGCTTGTAAATCTGCTATTTTTGAAAAAAAATAATAATAATTGAATATATATTTCGCTCTGGGGGGTCCCTGATACATAATATTTAGAGACGGGGGTCGGCGTCCAAATACATAATTATGTTTCTATTGGTCCTTGACGTGAAAAGGTTTGAGAACCACTGATGTACAAACTTGCGTTTTTCAAAAAACCTAAGAAGGATTTAGAAGACAATTTACGGAATCGTGTGACAAAACGTTCATGATTTTTCAAAAAATAGCAGATCTACAAGCTTGCAGCGCTGCACTGGGTGCCACGCTGTGAGCTTGTATATCTGCTATTTTTTCATTAGTTAAAGCATAAAACAACGGTCGAAGTAACAACACCTAATGATGTGTTCCCGGTCTTCATAGATTAACGGAATACATCTTTCATTCCAAAACTATAATTGAGGGACGTCGCCCCGTAGCATTGGGGGTGTCATTAACCACCGGCTACCATTTTCTCCTTGCGGAAAAAGTCATTTACATAAAATATGACACGCATTCCTCGTCGCCCCGGTCCCCTAACAAGGAGTGTGAGTTAAAAAATCTTGTTTCAGAACAGTATGCACTTCATGGTCCCTGGATGTAGTCATTCTATATGCATTCATTTATTTCTCTTCTCTCCTTCCCTCATCTAATATTCATCAGGTTGGCAGATCTTTCATAATATGGTACGCTGTCGGGTGGAAACCTCCTATGTCCCACGTTTCAAAAGTTTACCTTTTCGTAAATTATACATTATACTTTTGTGTCGCACACACAAAAGTATAGTGAAAATAGCATATCTACAAGCTCACAAAACCTTGCGATGCGACGTGTTGTGAGCTTGTAGATCAATATTACTATTTTCACTTTTTCCTTTTTAATTAAACCAAAAAATATATACAGTATATATATACAGTATATATATTAAAAAAAAAGAAAAAAAAAAAAAAAAAAAGGAATGGATTTGGACATGCCAAGGTTTCCACCCGACATAGGGGTCTGAAATTATATGTGGCTTTAAAAGTTTTAAAGCTGAAATCCAGAACTTATTTGAATGAAACAATATTACACTTCTTTGTGCAAAAGTGTGGCAAAAAAGTAGCAAAAAAATAGGCGATCTACAAGCTCACATCGTATTTGGTAATGTTTAGTAAAGAGTCATATGTGTTGACAGAACTTTTCAAGGAGCTTAGCTGATATATTATGACTGTTTTATTTTCAGTTTTTTGAAAAGTAACACTTTTGGACATACAAGGTTTCCACCCGACAGCGACAAAATATATCTGAACCATCCTGTATGGTGGGAGCACTGCACGCTAATGACGAATCCCTTAAACCCAACCAGCGGTGAAATTAGTTTAGTCATAACTACTTATTTTAAATCAATAATTCATGCCAGGGTTCATAATGTACATTCTTATTAGATTACAATAGTTTAGATTGGGTTATGTTGAATTTAGATACTTTGTTTGATATTAAATAATGTAGTGCTTGGGGAAATTAACCTGGTGCTGTGGAGCTATTTGATAGGCAGCCCAGCATACCTGATTATAAGGTTGGTAATGTTAATAAATATAACCCAGGAGAAATGAGAAATGTGGCGCGCAACTGCAGTCAGAGAGAGAGAGAGAGAGAGAGAGAGAGAGAGAGAGAGAGAGAGAGAGAGAGAGAGAGACTGACACACTGGCAGACAGACAGACAGACAGACAGACAGACAGACATCTATAGCTATCTATATCTAACCTCACACATAACCAGACTTTCCTCCTGGGAGGAAAAATAAGATCGGTAAAAGGAAGAGGTGTAGGTCTTGCCAGTCGCTACAAGTTGGACTAAAACACATACCGGTATGTCAAACTGAAAGGCCCGGGGGCCAAATCAGGCATGTGAATGAATTGTCTTTGGCCCGCAGGATGATATTGAATTACTATTAGAACTGGCCCGTTGGTATGTTGCATGTGTAACCTGTAACGCCTGGGATTTGAACCCAGGTCTCCTGTGGGAAAGTCCAACATCTTAACCATCAGACTAAGGCATATCCCTATGGACTAGGGTAGATATTTTGAGGCCATCAGCCTGAGGCAGTGAGTCACTCTGCTAAACACGCACCCCCATAATATAAGTTCCACAATGCATTGGCGCGTATCGATTCTGCAAGCCCGCGTTTAAATAAACATTGTACCAGTCCGGCCCTCGACTTGTACCATTTTTTTTTTTAATTTTGTATTTGAGTTTGACATCAAGATGGATAATACCAAACAAACTATTACAAAATGAGCAACACTATGCCTCATAAAGGGTTTTTATTGGGTAGGCCCTAAAATTATGCCCCTGAGCACGGGGAATTATTTGGGGTTTAACACTTATTCCGGATTGATCTTTCTGGCCAAAGTGTAGTCCGTCTGACGACTACAACATGACGTAGGCCGTTTCCGCTCCCGAACAGATGAGAAACTCGAAAATGGTAGTGATACCAGGCTAATCTGTCTGTCTGTCTGTCTTTGTCTGTCTGCACGTCCGTCCGTCCGTCCGTCCGTCCGTCCGTCCGTCCGTCCGTCCGTCCGTCCGTCAGTCAGTCAATATTTCCCAGTGTATTGCATTGGCTGCAGTGACTCCATCCATCCATACTGACTCAGAGCTGCACTACAGTGCATGATGGCATGCATGACAATCACACCACCTGTCAATCATTCCCCTCCCTCCTATACTCACCTCTTCCCTACTCCTTCATTCCTCCATCCTCTCTATTTGTCTTTTCATTCCCCCCTTCTCTCTCTCTCTCTCTCTCTCTCTCTCTCTCTCTCTCTCTCTCTCTTTCTCTGTCTCTCTCAGGGTGGAAAACTCATGTGTTCAAAACTGTTATTTTTCAGGATTCAAATTCAAAAACAGCAAACGTATCAGATCTACAAGCTCGAAACACGTCACTTTGCGCCGGGTTTTGAGCTTGTGGATCTGCTACTTTTGATGCTTTTGTGTGTATAATCAAGTAGGGCGCTAATTGACAAAAAAACATGGAATCACGAAGTTAATACATGGAATAATGGAGATAAGAGGTTTCTGCCTGACAGCGATGGTATTGTCATTCAACATGTATGATGTATGTATCGTCAGGAGAGATGGACCATGTCTGGATGTTGTCACGGCCCCTTTGGCCTGGCCTCAGGGCCTGTGGTGTCCATGCAGTTCTCCCTGTATGTGTGCTTCTCTCCACAGAGACTATGGGTGTTGGCCCATGATTATGTGCATTGGGAGCACCTGGCCAGTGCTCCCTGAAGCCCTATATAAGACTGGGTGCCAAGCCAGTCTTTCTCCCTCTCTCCAGACGACAGCACCTTTGTTTGAGTTCTCAACCTTTACAACACCCCACACTACACTTACCACACATCCATGCATTGCTGACACTACTGATGACTGACTTATACACACTTCATAACCTTTGTATATATTATTTATCCTTTATGTTAATAAATTATTTTTATTATCTATACCACTGCCGTATGTCCTCCTCAGTTTGTCATGGCCTAAGAGCCAGGTCGTGACAAATTGGGGGCTCGTGCCGTTTGCGAAAGTTGGAACTCGGGTTGGCCGTGACATTATTGACAGGTAAAGTAATCTTCCTGTTTTGTTTAGAGCTTGTGGGCCTATATTGGCACTGTTGGTCACGGCATTTGGAGGAGGTGCATGGTAGTGTTTGGTTTTGATTCATTTTAACTATCTAACAATTTGGGTTTGAATAATTTGGTTTTGTTTGAGTTATTTAAGTAAAGATAATCTTAGTAAGGGTAATCTAAGTAATTGTCTGGGTAAATACAATTGCATTTGGTTATTTTTATATGTGGGTTATTTTTGGTTCATGCTGTCTATTAGTTACCAGGTGTGGTAATTGGAACAGGTGGGGCAGGTGGGTCTCGTACAGTCTAGGGGCAGTACTCTGATCCATGTAGGTCAGTGGTGTTTTTCCCACAGGGGGACTCACTGTTCTTTTGGTTTGTGTGTCTCACTTGTCTTAAGGTGTCAGTGACAGAGGGGAAGCATTGGTTCCATTTTTGGAATTTGTTGTTATTTAAACATGTCTAATGGCTTTATAAAAGAGAACCTACATGGTATTATTGTAAAATAAGTAAGTCACATCTTTTGTCTATTGACCAGGTTGAATTTATGGTTTTGGAAATGCCTGAGATTGAGGGCTTTGAGACTGTGAAGGAACATTAGGTTTCCCTTGATTGGTCAATTAGGTTGGTCACCTGTTATGCTAAATGTGTCATATCCATGCGTCTGCTAGGCAGTATAGGCAATTTCTTTTAAACTGGTTTGTTTAGGGTTTTGTTAATTATGGTGAGTGTTTTTTGAGTGTCAGTTTTGCCCTGCATTGTTCCTTGTGTGGTTCTGCTCTGTCAATATTGACTTGTAACTTTAAAGGATAATAGTAAAAAGGACTTATTGTCCGTTTCTAAGTAAATGAATACATCTCCAACAGGTGGCAGGAAAAACTGAGTTGATTTGGTCGGTGGTTTGTAGCATGATGGTTACACAAAGCAGGGTCAGACAGAGGTTGGTTCCTCAGACGGTTGGTTCCTCAGACGGTTGGTTCCTCAGACGGTTGGTTCCTCCAGACGGATGTGGTCCACCAGACGGATGCGGTCCACCAGACGGGTGCGACCCTCCAGACGGTGCGACCCTCCAGACGGTGCGGTCCACCAGACGGGTGGTCCACCAGACGAGTGGTCCACCAGACGAGTGGTCCACCAGACTGAAGCTGGGAGGGGTTATGAGTGGCCGTTGTTCTGGCCCGTCTCAGAGAGGCGGCGCATTTGGTTGCAGGCTCGGTACACTTCCCCCCAGCAGGCCCTGCTAAAACGATGGCTACAGAGAATCATACAAACCCTCTACCAGGTCATTGCATTGATGCCACCATTCACCACCAGTCAAACAAGGTGAGATGAAGCCTTATGTTAACGCTGATATGCGTATGGCTATTAGATGGCCAGAGAAATGTGGAGCTTGGGGGGGGGGGGTAGAGTTAAAGTTGCTTTTTCAATGTATTGACCAGAGCATGAATTGCAAGTGTTAAAGTTACTTTTTCGGGCAGAACATTATCTTTTTGGGGCCAGCTGCGTTTTGCCGTAAAGAAATTGGTTGACTGAGAAAAGCGCTCACCAAATATCTGGTGTGGGAATAAACTGTTTTTCAAGAAGTGGGTTTGATATGAGTAAAACGAGGAGTGTTAATTCTATTGAAATTGCACTGGGTAACTCGGCTGTAGTGTTGCAGGGGTGCGTTTGTTTTAATGCACTGTAAAACAACGCAGAGTGTAGATTAGTGTTGATTTTATTGGTGTTTTAGCCAATTAATTGGGTTTTGCTCATGAGGATTTAAGTGTAAAAAGTAAAACTTGGACAGAAAAGCTGATCAGGGAGCATTGTGTGGGAGAAGTGGTTTGTATGTTCTCCGATTCCTGATTCAGGTTTCTGTACAGTGTTTGTTGGCAGATCTGTATGTGAGTGGGATATGTCCTGGTGGTATTTTTAAATATTTTCAAATTCGTTTTTGGATGTATTTACAGCACTGCTGATCTTATAGTGTGGAGTCCCGCAAATGGTTTCATGACCTGTGTTTTTACCCAAGATGTCGTCTTTTCTTCTTCCATTATAGGCCATCCTGTTTGTCAGTCTCTTAAAGTGCTCCTGTATACAAGGCTGCTGTGGCGGTGGACAGGAGGGTGTGGCAAGGTGGAGTTGATGTTAGAGTAGATGTCGGATGGTATTTTGTTTACAGGGGTGAATTGCTCATGTTACTTGCTAGTAAGGGGGATAATGTGACCATTTTCTGTTGGATATTCAAGAGGATGTTTTTTTAACCTGAAGATTTCTTCTTTGTTAGCTACTGCAGGGGTGCCTTCTGCACTTATGGTGTTGGCCCCTGCAGGGTTTTGGTCAACAAAATAATTAATTAGGTTGCAACCTTTGACATGTCGGGTGGCTTTGTTATACAGTACTTGGTTCTAACCCTACGTTTGTTTATGAATTTCTACAGGGACCAAGCCAGATGTGGTTGGTACTCTTTGGTGGACAGAATGTCTACGTTTCTACAGGGGCCAGGCCAGATTTGGGTGGTACTCTTTGTTGGACATAAATACTGTAAAGTAATGGTGATTTGCTCCTTTGCTCCAGTGGCCCTCTTGGCCAGTCACTCAGACTGCATCAGTTGCTGGGTTGGTGGCTGGTGATAGGGGGGTTAACCATTGGAGGAGCAGTTTTGTGTCTTTGGTGTTTGTCTTTGGTTCCATTGGCGGAACAGTTTGTATCTTTGTGTCTTTGGTTCCATTGGCGGAACATTTTTTTGTCCTTTGTTATATGTTGTTTGTACTGATCAGTGACCTGTTCTCAATGTTCTCCCTACAGTGTCTAAACTGAGGGTTGTGGTCCTACTCGTCGGACATTCTCCATGGGTCCTCATCTTGCCTCTGTCTTTCACCCCTATGCTCCTTGGGTAATAGGTTGCTGGGGTGGAGGCCTGTGACAGGGTGCGGGTGGCCATCGGAGTAGAGGTGGTATAGTATATTTAATGTGTAACATATTTACCAGTAGTATATTTCATATCTAATATATTTAATATTTGGAGTATTTTGAAAATATTGTAGCAGATGCCCTGTCCAGGGTGCCGTAAATAGTAGGCAAGATGTGACATGTGTTTTTGTTTTGTCCCTCTAGTCCTTTTCTGTATGCTCCTGCCTCCAGTTCGATCTCTCCCTCTTAGGGCGGATTCACACTGCAATCCGTTTGATTAGAACTGATTCTGAAACCGGTTGCTGGTTCACGCTGGCCAGCATTCACATTGGCAGACCTTCTGGCCTCCCTGGAGATCACTAGCACTATACAGCCCGGTCCTATAGGTGGCGGTATGCACATAGTGTCATCAACTATGCGACATTGCTGATGGTGGTTGCCAATAAATTCAGGCACGAAAGTTGGTGTAACAATTCAATGACGCGCGACAGCGCAGTGTGGAACATTGTTGCAGTGGTCTTGGGTCTCGCACCCCCCACACCTCGACAAGACAAACAAGCCTATTTGCATATCAATTGACCTGTGTCGCTGATCTACAAGCTCACACTGACCTTGCATCCACGACGCGTTGTGAGCTTGTAGATCTGCTATTTTCCAGGCGCATAAACGTGCAGAATGATGAGCGAGACATGCAGCGCAGCGCACGTTATTATTTTAATTATTTAATAATCAACATGGCTGAAACGCTTGTGGCTTAATATTCACATTAATGGCACGTCAAGCAGGCACAGCAGTGCACAAGCAGTGGCAAGGAATCTATAACATCGAAACAAAAGTCAGGGATAAAGGAATACTTTTAGGCTATTTTCTATCAACAGCGGTAAGTCATTTTCGGTTTGTTTTCATGGTTTAACAGTTCATGGTTTAACTTGTAGGCTAGTGCTTTCTCTTTCTGCTTTTCTTTCCCGACGGGCGACAGCGCACACACATGCATGCACGCACGCACCAAGCCCCCCCCCCTCCCGCTGTAAATCTGATCCCAGAGCAGCATAACCATCATCTCACAGTTACAGCCATACTTCATGTCGCTGCCTCGCGGCTAATAACGGACCTGAATCTGATCCTAGGTCAGCCTAGATTACAGTCCCGTGTTCCGAATGTTTAACGGAGCGCCGGTTCTGGCCGTCCCGTCTCACTTTCACCCCTGCCTCAGTGCGCTGGTGCGAGACAATAAATAACTGTTCGCCAATTGCTACTTCTCCCAATTGGAAGTACATGACACCAGTCCAGCGCACCACAGTAGTAGGCTAACTGGTGATATAAAACATATAAACGAATTTTAGAAGACAGTCCTACAAGCAAGCAATCTCTCTGTGAGATGAAGTCGCTGATCCCATGGCCATGTCGACAACTGTTACCC
The DNA here is from genome assembly GCF_963921795.1 of Nannobrachium achirus. Lineage (NCBI taxonomy): Eukaryota > Metazoa > Chordata > Actinopteri > Myctophiformes > Myctophidae > Nannobrachium > Nannobrachium achirus. The sequence goes on from NC_137812.1 coordinate 12,487,962, forward strand.
AGTATTTATTTGTGCCGACGGCTGACTCGTCGACATTATATGAGGTCACGTTCAACATCAATACCGTTTTTGAGGCCGGTTGCTTCACACTGCGGCTCACCGGTCTCGAGGTCGCACAATGCAGTCTCGAGACTACCTCTTGAGGTGGTTTCGAGGCTATCCGTTTCTGAGGAAGACCGCACGCTTCACACTGTCAAAACCGGTTTAAACATCTGCCAAGTAGCCTCGAGACCGGTCTCGAGACCGCAGTGTGAATCCGCCCTAGTTGCTCCAGGAATCCATGGTCAATCTTGGTTGCTGAGGAGGGGACTGGGTGTGCTGGTTGTAAGACGGGATGGGTTGGATTGAAGTTATTTGGGGACAAATGGTATTGATAGTACTTAATGGTATTTATGATATTTAATAGTATGGATATTCCTAAATTTACACATGGGTTTTTTCATTACTTGATATTATGTATTAATTTATCTCTGCGTTGAATTTGATAGTATACTTAAGTTTGCGTTATTTAAACTGTCTCGGTCCCTTATGGTCCCTCATTTTGAAGGGGGAGGGTGTCACGGCCCCTTTGGCCTGGCCTCAGGGCCTGTGGTGTCCATGCAGTTCTCCCTGTATGTGTGCTTCTCTCCACAGAGACTATGGGTGTCGGCCCATGATTATGTGCATTGGGAGCACCTGGCCAGTGCTCCCTGAAGCCCTATAAGACTGGGTGCCAAGCCAGTCTTTCTCCCTCTCTCGAGACGACAGCACCTTTGTTTGAGTTCTCACCCTTTACAACACCCCACACTACACTTACCACACATCCATGCATTGCTGACACTACTGATGACTGACTTACACACTTCATAACCTTTGTATATATTATTTATCCTTTATGTTAATAAATTATTGTTATTATCTATACCACTGCCGTGTGTCCTCCTCAGTTTGTCATGGCCTAAGAGCCAGGTCGTGACAATGTCATACAGTCATTCCTAATAGGCAGTCTCACAGGGCCAGTACCGCACAGCAAGTAGAGCATGTAGCCTACAGCATGCACGCACGCACACACACATATTCAACAATATCCGTTGAATATGTTGCTGCTTGAATTTATTTTCAATAAAAAGTTATTTTTTTTTATTTTTTATTTTTTTTTTATTTGTTCTCAAGAATGTACAGTATGTTTTAACTAATTAACTAATTGTAGGAAACATGTTGTTTTATTCGGGTATTTACTCATGACTAGGATGTATAGTCGACTATGATTTTAGTCATTGTGTTGATAGTCGAATGGTAATCGAATAGCCTGTTTTTTTTGTTTTGTTTTTTTGCCGTTTCGATCGATTAGTCGACCATTCGACTATTCGGGGTCACCCCTACTCACGACCCATAGACATTGGTCCATGGGGAACACTGCTGTACAACCTGCAAGAACATCACTCACATTCTGCTGTATTGATAGCTTTGAATTCACCTAGCATTGTGCAACATCACTGTGGTGGTGAGCATTTCCTTTGACATTTGCTCACATTTCCTGTGACTGTTGAGCACAATGATATATTTGTTCCATTACATCTGTCTTCCTTAAAGCACTTAAAGATACAGTAAGCTGCCATGCAGGCATGTGCACACATCGCAGACAGGTTTCAAACACATGTTCAGTTGCATTCAGGTTTCAAACACATGTTCAGTTGCATTCATAGGAGAGAAATTCCTTTTTAATGCATTACATTATTTTATAATTTCTCTCTTAAGCCGGCCATACATTACACGATAATCGGACCCGACTGAATCGGGTAGAATTAAACACTACAGGATCATTTTTCAGATTATCTGACCAGATAATCTAAACGGGCTCACACTAGCCGTTTTGAACAGTCGGGCGCTCCGCACGCTACAGGATTCTATCCCGATTGAGTCGGGCTCGGACACAGCAACAATAAATAATATAATTGATACAAAATGCCACTGGGGCTGTTCTGAGCGCTGTGCTTTGCAACACGCATGCACACGCACATACAAACACATTACGTTATCCACTCACTCAACACACAACACCGCCTCACGCAACGGGGAAAAAAAGCTTCAATATGGAAGTTGTGTCCTATTTGGATGATAATATGAGTTCACTTTGACACGTTTCATGTCCATCCAACTGTGACATCCCCTCTCTCTCCTGCGTTATGGTCAAGTGCTGCTCCTTCTCACGGTGCCTGATTTTATGATTAGTCGTATGACTGTGTAGCGCACACAGAACATATAGATCTGCAAACTGTCCCTCCGTGCCACGTTGTAGGCTTGTAGATCAGGGGAGAGCCCCCGTAGATCAGGATGGGCGTGTATATCTTTGATGTGATGTGCTGGTCGCAGTCTGTGACTGACTGCAGACAGTGGCTGGAAGCGTTATTTCTTCGTTTTTTTTTTTTTGATCGCGCTACCGTTGAGTTTTAATTGAAATCCCAATCATTCAAGATACAACCATGGACGGACAGACGCCATGAAAAGTGTGTGTGTGTGTGTGTGTGTGTGTGTGGGTGATCGAGTGAGTGAGAGGGAGAGGGAGCGATGGAGAGAGAAAAAGAGAGAGATCTGTCACATACTATGTTCAGATTTGCGCATCGGCTGTATTTTCCTCAGTTCCCCGCTGTTGTTCCAGTCTTCCAGACCAGTAGTGATACAGGAAAATATCAAACATTTTTTGAAAAGAGTCCTCCGAGCCACTCGGGTGGGCTCCGAGTGGATCTGTGAGCCCTCACGCTTGACGACATTCATGCCCGATAGTCTGGCCCGTTTCAGTCGGAGGCAGCCCGACTGTCGGGAGGGTAATTAAATGCCCCGATTATCGGTTAGTGTACGGCCGCCTTTACTGAACCACAGTTGCTCTCTGTACTGCTCTCATTCAATACAAAGGCTGTAGGCTATATTGTTTAGTTTTCCCTACTGATAAGATCTGGATTTATCAAGAAACAGGTGAACTGACGAGCTCAACCCAATGTCTTCAAAGCATGATGGCAAATAATAAAGTCATCAGAACTCTCAAATAAGCAGCACTTTTAATGACGCACAGCAGCATAAGGAAACAGCATTAGCCCTCTCTCTGTGTTTCTGAAACCTGTGGTTGTGATGTGTAGTTTCAGAACAGGGCAAATACAGCTAGCTCATGCACGCCACACTCAAAAGTGTGAAGTCATTTGCGTCTCTTGTAAGTTAGTCTTCCTCTTTTGACTTCTGTTCTCCGACAATTTGTACAAGGAATGTAGTTTGAAGATGAAGCAGAATGGATGAGCACGTGTACGCCGTGCCAGACCTGACAACAGATGTCAGGTATGGTCCAAGAGACAGAGGAGAGAGAGAGGAGAGGATAGTAGACATCTATATCTCTGCAGACGACCTTAACCTTGACCCTGGAACCCAGCAGGATGCTGTACAGCAGAACACAGCACAACAGCAGCATGGAGGTAAACGCTCTAACACATTCTAACACATCTACGTTACGCAACAGCACTGGTGTAGTTGCTGTCTGATATACGGTATGTTGCTATAAAAAAATAAAAAATAAACTATAATTACTACTACTAACCATTATTAACTATTTCAATGTGGCACTGAGCCCTATTTTTGTCTGGAATTTAAAAATGTTTTTCAAAATAGTAAAAAAAGGCAAAGAAGTAGCACGGAATGCCTCGCAACGAGGTGTTGTGAGCTTGTAGATCGGCCATTTTCACAACATTTATCCTTGGAACCAACAATGAAATAAGATTATTTTGGGGGACCCTGCAGTTCAAATATGATTATTTTGGGGGACCAAATTTCGAAACATGAGTATTTTTCATTAGGATATGGGTAGAGGATCAGCCCAGGTTAGAAGGACATGCAGGTGGCTGGAGTGACTGAAGCCCCTTTCAGACAGGGGGCAGTGACGCACCCTAGTAATTCATTTTCAATAAGAGGCAGGCGATTATTTGGGATGTGCAGTTGAGGGGCGGAGAGGCGAGCGAGTGCGGTCCTGTGAAATTCTCTTGCGTATGCTCGTTCATACAAGGGCTCACGGGCGGCAAACCCTATTCTTTTTTACATTTAAATTGATGTGGAAAACTGAGATTAATGTGCATTGTCCCTGATAAATACATACACTTTCAAACCACATGTATGTTAATGAGTCAATTAAGAAGAACATAAATGATTTGTTATCTGTCATAAAGAATCATAACTTGTGGAAAGGTATCATTAATTTTTACTTTAAACCCCATGAACTAACCTCATAGGATTGTCTTGTGTTTTCCAGGTTCTGAAGAGTCTAAGGTAAATCGTGCCAGAGCTGCTGCAGTGTGTCTGGGTGTGCTGTGTGTAATCCTATTGGCTGGCATCATTGGCGGGGGCATACACAGTGAGTGTCATTCCATAATAAACAGTATCTTTACATGTTATATTTCATACAGTAATATTGCTGATGCGTTTGCCTGAAATACATTTGGTCCTAATTTGGGGCAGATGGGTTGGTGTGAGACATTGATGGGTACATTGAATATTTTCAATGTGTTTTGGGGGACTTGTTGCGCAAGTCTACTCAGGGTCCACTATACAGTATGCGGACCTTGAGCAGATGGACACCTATCAAATGAATGCTTTTCATGCCCTGCAGTGCCTTTAAGAGTCTCTGAAACATTATGTAAAGTTCATGTCCAATATACTTCCAAAATAAACGACATTTGGGTCAGTGACGTGACGCCCCAAAAAATTTGTTTTTAAAAAAACTTTAAATTGCAGGCATAAAAGTTATTTACTTTTGTTCTACTCACTCTCAACCTTATGGAAATACATTTTGTTTTTAGATATTTTATTGGAATCAGACTTTATTCAACAGTTTGTTGTACTTGTGCCTAAAATCGTCATATGGTGTGACATGAAAATAATTGTTCATAAAATGAAAATGGAGTACATCTTTCTTAAGTTACTCACTTTATCAAAGTCCTTTATCATAACTAACCAGTGATCCACTATAGTTTTTTGAAAATTAATTATATCTGTATATTTTTTTCATAATCGACACTCTGTGTGAGGCCCATGTTCATGATCTTACAACATATTTTAAATGTATTCTGTCAAAACTTTCTCTAAAATTACACAAATATTTGTGACTCTTCCTGATAATATTCTCTATGTAATCCATAAACATTTTTTTGGTTTAATCATTAATAAAGGTATGATTTCTCACTATTTGGAATGTCACACCAAATGATTTAGTGTCACACCGTATGATCATATCTTCATGTGTCAAAGCAAACTGTGTTTTAACCTACCTAAAGAGACAATAAGGCGCATAGCCACACTTGGAGCCAAGGCAACGTTTTATTAACACCAATTAGTGGAAACAGAACTCAGCATTCAGGTAAATTGCTTTTTTCCGAAGTCTCCTGAACTTGAACACAGCATTTTGTGTTGAACAAATGTAATTAGGAATCATGAAATTACACCACATCTCCACTAGCTAAAGAGTGCTGGGTTGCGCAACTCCGAAAATAGCTGATCTACAAGCTCTCGCAGCACAACGTGTTGAGAGCTTGTAGATCAGCTATTTTCGCTAGTTTTGTCTCGGGTCCTACCTTAACACTGTCCACTGTCCAGTCCAGTGAGTGAAAGTACAAAAGTATTAGATCAGATTAGATTATACATTTAGACTGTATTGTACATCAGCCAGTCGTATTTGGTGAGGGTAGCAAACCGGCTGCCTTGTTGCGGTTCTGCTATGCCACAGACAACCTCCTGCTCTTCGTAGAAAATGCAGTCTCGCCCCTTTGGCTCCTCTCTCCTTGCTGGGTCATTGTTTAGTTTCTCCCTGTACTTTCTCGTTCTCTCAGCACTTGTCATTTTCCAGCTGACAAAAGAAAATGGAATGTATAGTTTAAGACAAAGAGAAAATATTGTTTAGATTGAAACAATATGTTAAGGTTTCTGTGAAGGGGTTTCTGCTCTGTCTGATGAATTTGAAGTATCACTGAATGAAGCTAAATTACATTTTATGTAAAAATGTTTAAAACAAATGTTTAAAAGTACAAAAGAAACATGGAACTTTGTTATTTATTGTTATATCTGTAGTTAAATACAGTATAAATCATATGGTGTGACAATCAAGTCATATGGCGTGACAAGCAGACATGTCACACCATTATGACCAGTAAGACTCCCTAATCGGGAGATAAGCGACCGTAGGTCACTTATCTCCACAAATAGGGCAAAAATGTGTTTTGCCAAAATCTTCCTGATCCATGTTGATGACATGAGTGTAGACATACTGTGTAGTGATTTTCGTGATTTTAGGGCAAAATCTGTAGGAGCAGTGTCCAAAAATGTGTTTTTAAAAATCGGCCTGGAGGTGGCGCTATATGGGAGAGATTCATGTTGATGGGATGAGTGTAGACATACTGTGTACCGATTTGCGTGATTTTATGGCAAAAATTGTAGGAGCAGTGTCCAAAAATGTGTTTTGCAAGAATCGGCCTCATGGTGGCGCTAGAAGAGGGCCATGTGAGAAATGAGGGGTGGGGTCTCCGCGCCGGCAAGGCGGACGAATAGGTACCGGCCCCGGCTGTCCCGGTCGCTCCTAGCCGGAGTTACGGCATTTTATGTGAGCTGCAGTGTAGGGGGTCCTCCACTGGGGGCGCCACCACTTTTGCATCCGTTCTGGAGCACCAGGAGTGGGTGGTCCCCGGGAATTCCCCGTGAGCAGCCCCGTTGGGGTGGTCATTTGGTCAGTTTAGCACATTTGGTCATTTTTTACATCTGGGGGTCCCCCAGGGACCTGGGGGTCCCTGGAGCTCCGGGGGTCCTTGGAGGTTGTAGTTTGGCAGGTAAGGAACGTGTGTGCAAAATTTGGCATGGATCGGGGCAACGGTTGCGGAGATATGAGCAGGGCAAGAGTGTGACGTGTGAGGTGTGACAGACAGACGGACTTACACTTTGTGCAGGGTTTGATAGTAAATGCGACCTACGGTCGCAATTAAGTGTCACACCATATTACGTTTTCTGCATTTAGGTTTACCTTGAGGCTACTATGTACACATTAGCATGCTAACAGCATGCTAGCTATAACAAAGCAACCTAGATCTACATGGAAATATGACCAAAACTTCAAATAACTTAAGCTTTTTTTAATGAAAAGGTGTCACACCAACAGACATCCAAAGTGGTGAGTTTGTCAAAGTTTCAACAAGATGGCATTTCATGAAAATGTTAAAATCATAACTCACCTCAGACACCTGTCTTGCAGTTGTGCTGGGAGTGCTGAATAGCCTTACAGAAGAAGGACCTCTCTAGCCAATAGGTGTCCAAATAATTGCCTGTTTAATTTGTCCAAACTAGTGTCACACCAAATGATTTTGGTTTGGGGGACAAAATGTTTTTGATCAGAAATGACTGAAAACATTATGCTTTGACTTTGAAAAGATATAGGCTCACAAATAGACATTTTTTTTAGCCTAAATTCATTTTCAAATGATTTTTAGCAATTCTTTTTCTTAGTTTTATTCAAGTTCCCACTTTGAGAAACAAGGTCAGGACAGTCACACCATATGAGTTTTGCCATGTTTGGTTGAAAATTCTGAAGAAATGAGGAATGAAATGTTTTAATCTTGAGTAAGTTCACATAAAGCTTAATGTCCTGCACAATATTCAGAAGGTTTTTGACAAATATATTTTTTATTTATACATGTTTGACACCGAGGACAGCGAAAACGTTACGTCACGTCACCCACCCATTTACGGACATTTGTGGAAAATGACTGCTTGTGTGCAGCTTGTAGTAAATAAATACCAAAGATCTGTCACCACACCCCATCCACCATGCCGTTGGCTGAGCTTTCACACTGATTCACCTGTTCCCCCAAAATAAATTATTTAATATAATCATTGTCAAATAAAGGGATATTTCACTATCAAACATGTTTGGAGTCATTTTAACATATAGGCCTACTATACTCAGGCTTTTGTGCACACCCCAGACAGTTTAGTTAAAGGCCGGATGACACACAAAGAATTTTAACATTATGATACAGTAGGTCACGTGGTCTTTCTCCAAACAGTCTGAAAAGGAGGCGGGCCGTATCAGTTAGTAGTGAATGTATACTTCGTCCGTCGTGCGCTGCCGCGCACAACGTGATGTGTTGTTGTTAGCTTGTAGCAAAAAAGGCTATTTTCGAGAGCTATTGTGTGTGTACACGCGGGCACGCACGCACGCACGCACGCACACACACACACACACACGTCTCTGACACATACACACACACAGGCTACACACACCGAGTGTATGAGCCACGGACTTCAGTCCTCCGGTGTGCTCCGGTGAGACAGCAGGAGATGGCTGCTAAAAGGGCTCAGAGCTGCCGAGGAGGAGATCGCTGGACCCTCGTTCTAATCTCTGACACCTTTTTGTTAGAAGACTTGTACTTTGTACGCGGTTAGGGTGGATTCTATAACAGATTCTATAAACATTTTACCCCTAACTGCTTGTTTTAAAATTCGGTTTATGAATTGTCGCATTTTCTCCTCCTCGCGCAGTTATGTTGGGTTTCACAAGATACTGCTCGCCGCTCAACTCCGCCCCTCCCCCCATATTACCCAAATCAAATTTATTTCAATTGCTGTACAGAAAGTACTACTTTCAGTACAGTAACTACAAAAAATTTATTTGATTGGGTAATTTAACATGGGGGTACATGACATCATTTAAAAAATTGGCTAATTTGATAGCCTTAATTAGCTGTCTAATAAACACATCTGGTGCCAACCCCGAGTTTCCCGAGTTTGTATTGATACCAACGCTGTGCCAACCCCGAGTTTCCCGAGTTTGGGCCGTTTTTGAAAAAAAAAAAAAAAAAAAAATCAAAAAAAATGTTTTCAAAAATTTTTTTTGGACCTCCAGAAATGTATTAGGCATGATCGCGATAGCGAAATTGCATGTTTAACCCCCATACCAACCCATTCTTTCAATATGGCAGCCATGTTTGTTTACATCTGAAGAAAACATAATGGCCCATAAATCATGAATGCCTGAACGGATTTCCAAGCGGATTTTTTTGTTTGAAAGCTGTGAACAGTGGGCACACACGTGGTGCATCAGCTAGGCATGGGCGTGCACTTTTTACACAATTGCACAATTACATGGAAGTCTATGGTAACCATGGCAACGCGGGACATTGGCCGGAAAAAATCATTGCAACATAAGTGTTAAAGTTACAATGGTGTTGTATAAGAATTTGATTAAATGAATATGAAATATCTAAATAGCGAATCCGAGGAACTTAGGGGAGAGCGGGGTAAACTGAGACACTTTTTACATTTTCTCCCCTATAGGCGAACTAAAAGATATATCAGTAAAAATGTACACATTTACCAGTAATTTGGGATGTTTTCTAACAATGGAAGTTATCAGAACATATTCAAGACAAAAGGCAGAGAAAATATGATTGTTTTAAAAAAAGTGGTCTTGTGTCTCAGTTTACCCCAGGACCGGGGTAAACTGAGACAGACCAGAGAATCAACGGGGTAAAGTGATCCACTCACTTTTTTCACTTTAAAACTACCATAAAAACACAAAAACCCAGTTAACCAGGTTAAATATGCACAACACAAAAATGTACATAGCATAAAGTCTTTTAATAGGGTTTGTCCTGTCATTTCCACCCATGTGTCAAACAATGTGACACATGGGCAGAAAGAAAAAACTAAAAACCCTATAAAAAGTTGATAGAAGGGTTTACCAAACCTTCCTCAGTTGATCCTTATGTAATTTCTTCTGTAGAATGCATTTCTGCAAAGTATATTGTTGTATTGTGCATAACTAATGAGATAATTAGCAAATTTAGTCAAATATGCTAATTATCTCATTAATTATGCACGGTACATACAAATATATATCAGAAATGGAATCTACAGGGAAAATTACATAAGAATCAACTGAGAACAGTTTGGTACACCCTTTAATCAGATTTTTACAGCTATCTCCATGTCTATCATGTTGGGTTAATGTGAGATAGTGTCTCACTTTACCCCGAAGCAAATGTCTCACTTTACCCCACAGCCACATTTTGGGAAAAGTGATAATTTTATCAATTCAGGGTAATCTCCATCTAGCATCTATCACATGGATTTATAAGTTGGTAGTTCATCAACATGTATGATATAAAATGTTGTCCCTGCATCAATTTGCTTTGACACAACAGTTGATTATGTGACAGCAAGAAAATTTACTTTTACATGCAAAAAACACATTTTTGTGAAAAAAGCATATTTTCTACAGCACTATCAGGTTTCTCTCTTCATGGCAAGTGGGAAATTCAAAGGGCTTGAAAATATAATGGGCACATGACCACAAATGTGTTCCATTGCCAAGATAAATGGAGTGTCTCAGTTTACCCGGTGTCTCAGTTTACCCCGCTCTCCCTATACACTGTCTGAGATGCTCACAAAAGCCATTGTAGACCCCAAACATGTTTGACAATGAAATATCCCTTTAAGATGTACTATCAGGATAAGGTTGTATGTCAAACTCATCAGTTTGTTGATTCTCCTTCTTGCAGATTCTCAACTGGTCAAAGGTCAAGAACAGTTAGAGTTCAGAATTAAAAACCTGACTGTACAGAACGTCCTGATACAGTCCAGATATGACAACCTGACTAAACACAATGATGACTTAGAGTCCAGATATGACAACCTGACTAAACACAATGATGACTTAGAGTCCAGATATGACGACCTGACCGAACACAATGATGACTTAGAGTCCAGATATGACAACCTGACCGAACACAATGATGACTTAGAGTCCAAATATGACGATCTTACTGAACATTATCATGACTTACAGTCTAGATATGTCAATGTAGCAGCAGAGCGATATGAGCTGGGGAAGAAGATCTGTGGTCAGTGAGACATTGCTGTTTTTATTCATTTTTATATGATTTTTATCTGTTTATCTGAACAAATTAGAATATAGTGTCTAACGTTATTGTTTATTGATTTGTTAGATCCAAATGGATTTACATTCGGTGGTGATGTGTGTTATCACATCTCTACTTCAAGAGCGACCTGGGAGGAGAGCATAAAATACTGCAGAGACAGATATTCTGACATGATGGTCATAAACAACAAAGAGAAACAGGTGTGTGTGTGTGTGTGTGTGTGTGTGTGTGTGTGTGTGTGTGTGTGTGTGTGTGTGTGTGTGTGTGTGTGTGTGTGTGTGTGTGTGTGTGTGTGTGTGTGTGTGTGCGTGCGTGCGTGCGTGCGTGCGTGCGTGCGTGCGTGTGTTGTAACCTATCGTACAGTGTAACCTATCACTAACCAGCAGCTTTTCTGTCCAGGACTTTGTTAACAGAGTTGCTAGGAACCAGGAGGTGTGGCTGGGTTTGACTGACAGAGAGGAGGAAGGAGTGTGGAAATGGGTAGATGGAACAACATTGAACTCACCAACGTAAGACCTCATAACTTATTACACCATTATTATCTACTAAAATTCAACTAACCACAGATATTTCATCTTTGCTGCTTTTTTCTAAATTGTATTAAATCTTATAAACATTAACTATCACACTGTCACAATGAGTCAAATACACCTGCTTTCTATTTCACTGTGCAGTTAATTTGTATCTTATGTCTAGAACATGATTTGAGGTCATGATTAAATGTCATGTAAATGTATTGCTATGAATTAAATGTTCCTACTTCTCCAGGTACTGGGGCCCTGGTGAACCTAATGACTTTGAAGAACAAGACTGTGTTATGTCTTATAATGGTTTTTGGTATGACAGATCATGCAGTTATGTCTCCCATAATTTTATCTGTGAAAGACTTATCTAGTGAAATGTATCAGTTAGCTGGTGTGTATTGGTACAGGTACATGATGCCAAATATTTGGACACATTGTATTTCATGTTTTGGCAACATTGTTGTTGACACAGGCTATTGATGCCAATAAAGCCCTTTCAATTTAATTGATTTAAAATGAAAGGGATATTTCACCCTCAAACATGTCTGCGGTCATTTTAACGTCTACCCAAACTTTTGTGAGAACGCCAGACAGTTTATATGTTGCTTGATTCAGTATTTAGATATGTATTTATTTATGTACATGTTTTATTTATTTATTTAGATCAGACATGCTCCCTTCCTATACAAACCCATTGTAACTCCAGTCCAAACTCAATTTTAACCATTCATTAATTGAATTCATTGAACATAATTGGTTCTGGTGGCTCATATTGTCCTAATAGCCTATACGTGAGGGACCTGTTTTTTCAATTACCTTTTTTCTTTATTTTTAAAACATGTTTTGGAAAATGAAATAAATAAATAGCCTATAAAGTAAAGAAAAATAATATTGAAAAAAGTTATATTGAATCAAGCAACTTAAAAACTAGATGTTAAAATGACCCCAAACATGTTTGAAAGGGAAATATCCTTTTAAACGGAATTGTTTTGTTTCATTGTGTAGCATTGTGTAGAATCCTAGAGATACTTTCAACTGGAGTTTTTCCAGGTTTTTCTCCTGGTGAGATGAGATAAGTCTGGGAACAAGGTTATGTTTCCTGTTACAATAGATCAGTGGTTCTCAACCTTTATTGGACCAGTGCAACCCTATCCAACCTCAAGCAACTGATATAATTATACATCGTAAATAATTATAAAACTTCAAACTAATTGCATCTATTGATCAGAAATATTAATCGAAATACATTGATCTCAGGTGACCAAACAGAAGCATTGTTATTAATGGTTCCTCTGTCAAATACAGAAGAGCTTTATGGACTGTAGGCCTGTCCCCGACTAAGGATTTCTTTGTATAGTCAAATCTGATTGGCCGAATATTGCCTATAGTCAACTGGCAGTAGACATTTGTAGTCGAATCAGTCTGATTGCATAACATATTTGTTTTTAAGATAGCAATAGAGGATCGGTCCATTTGGTCTGTGGGGGGTGCTTATTAAGTAATGTCTGATTTAACATACTGTATACTTGCTTGGTTCCTCCCAATATATTGTGATGTATAGCCGATCAACAAACTCACACCGTGACACAACGTGTTAGTTGAGTCAGGTTGTGAGCTTGTCAATTGGCTGGGGATTAAGTGGTTTAATTACACTTGAGCTCATCTAATTTGTTTTAAACTTTTCATATTGTCTTGTGTAAACGCATATCATTTGTTCATGCTCTGTTTCATTAACCATGTACATCACTTTGGTCAGCTTTGGTTGTTATAAATGTACTTTATAAATAACGTCTTTTTGGCATGTTTCTACATCGTTGTGAGTTTGCAGATCATCTCTTTTGAACTATTTTAAAATGTTTTTCAAATAGTATCCAATACGTAAAATGTTTAGGCATGAGGGGTAAGGCAAGTCTGCATATACAAACATATGCACACAGTGTAAATGTACACATAGAGAAACATGTAGAGTACAGTGCACACATACACACATTATGAATAACATTCAGATGCACACAGACGTTCAAGTAGGCTACTGTCAATTAGACATGCACAAAACAGGCGACATTTCTAATACTTTAATTCAAAACATTATATTGTTCCAAAATGTCACAATAAAGGTATGAGTAAGATTTTAATGGCTCTCATGAAAAGTTGTTCTAGAGAAGAAAAGAAAAGAAAATAAAGAGAAAAAAATAGAAGCAGTGCTCTTCCGAGCACAAAGGGTAGCATTTGTTCCTTGACATAGTGGGAATATGTGTGGCAAATTTCACGGTAATCGCAAGCTGCGTTGATGATTAGAGGCATTTTGTTCAAAAACAGAGCAATCCTGCAAACTTTGGAAGCTAATATTAGCCAATCAGGATGGAATATGAAATATCAGACGGATCAGACTTGATCACATGACTATAAAGATACTGTGTACTGATTTGTGTTATTTTTGGAGAAAATCTGAAGGAGTAATATCCAAAAATGTGTTTTACATAAGTCGGCCCAAAGGTGGCGCTATAAAAGGCTGAAAAATGCAGTGAAAAGGTTTTTCCTTGGCCTCTAGGGAGTGTGCGTACAACATTTGTCACTGAGTTATAGGTAAATCCTCAATCCTAAAAACATTTGGAAGCCAATCTTAGCCAATCAGGATGGAATATGCAAAATCGGACAGATCCCATGATCCAGATCACGGGATCTCGACAGATCACATGACTGTCGAGATACTGCCTACCGATTTGTAGGATTTTTCTGTAAGAGTAGTGTACAGAAATGTGTTTTGCGAACATCGGCCTCATGGTGGCGCTAGAACAGGCCCATTTGAAAGAGGTTCTGAATTGGTATCCAGGGAGTGTGTGTGCTCATTTTGGCAGCGACCGTGCCAACAGCGACTGAGATTAGGTGGTAAAAAAACTGCGAGGACGCATGGACGCACGGACGCACGGACGGACAGAGGGGAAAACATACTCTCCCCATGCCTTCAGCTGGTGGAGACAAAAAAGCATGCATGTTCAGACCTGCAGTAAGACAGACCACATCCTGTTGAAGATATCTTAGAATGTCCTCCTTTTACTCTGAGGCTGCAATCACAGTGGAACGCACTAAGTTGTGTGAGAGTTGTGTGGGGGAGGCGGGGGGCAGAGACAGCACAATGCATTCCGGATGGAAGTCTAGTGGTTTGAAGTCTAGTGCGTGTTGTGTGCTTGTTGGATGGTGCTCTGTGCAACCACAGGACTCTCACTAGACTTCAAACCACTAGACTTCCATCCGGAATGCATTGCGCTGTCTCTGCCCCCCGCCTCCCCCACACAACTCTCACTCAACTTAGTGCCTGACTGTCTGTGGGAAGCCTCAGAAACACACACACACACACACACACACACACACACACACACACACACACACACACACACACACACACACACACACACACACACACACACACACACACACACACACACACACACAATTTAGGCATTTAGCAGACACTCTTCATCCAGACCTGCAGTATAGATAGACCACATCCTGTTGAAGATGACGCGTAGCGGCGTAGATGATTTTTAAAGTTCCTCTGTAGGCTACTTTTTCTTCTTAGAAACGCACACGCACACACACACATGCACAGAGGGGGGGGGGGGGGGGGGGGGGGGGAGAGAGAGAGAGAGAGAGAGAGAGAGAGAGAGAGAGAGAGAGAGGGGGAGGGCAATTTGGTATAATCATTTCACAAATATTCACATATTGAGGAGTCTCTGAACAATGCAATTTCACTTTCACCCATGTCTTTGTAAGCAGAATCCATGATTGAGCCCTCATCTATTGCTCTTTTGTTTCTCAAGCCACAAATGAGATCAAGGTGATACAAAAAGGAGATCTCAGGTATTGCTCCTGTTTCTCCTCTATTTCTGGGGAGCAACATGCCTCAGATGGAAGCTCTGATGAGCTATACAGGAGAGCTCAATAATGTCTCAAATATTGCTCAATTCATCTGGATTGTTGCGTCTCAAACTTAGCTCCAAGTGATATAAAAAATAGCTTTCAATATAATCTCATTTAAAGCTCAATTAAGGCTTTTTGTTACATCTCAGGTCTGTCTCAGAATGACCACTGTTGAGCTGTAAAAGAGCTCTCAAGATTATCTCATTTAAGTCACATTAAAGACTCAGATTGGCCAGTATATAGCTATAAACGATGCAGTCTTCAATCATTCTCATTTGATCATGCATTTGTGTTTAATGCTCATTTTAATTCACTTGCTTTATTTATAGCATATTCAGAAAATGTCTTAAGTATATATCATTCTAGCTAGTACAAGCTCTCGAATGATACCAACAATTAGATAAATTATGTCTCAATTTTATCACATACAGAACCAATCTCATGCCAATTTAAGAATGTTAAAAGCAATGTATCAGATAGTTTATTAAGATAAAGTATAGAACTTACAGAAACGTTATCTAATGAAAACTAAGGGTCTGCATCAATAGAATGCTAATTTGGGGGATAACCATTATAAGTTAGTTACATTTTAAGATATTATTACTACTACATGAGTTTCAACAATTTATGCAGCATGACTAAAACTTCAACTTTGCCCTACATTTGTCACATGCCTTTTATAGCGCCACCAGCAGGCCGACTTACGTAATACATATTTTCTTATATTACTCCTTCAAATTTCACACAAATCGCTAGTCATGTGATCAAGACTGATCAGTTAGATCTTTCTTAGTCTTATCCCGTCACATAAAAATGCTTTAGTCGATTTCTAACCCTTCTAAAAGAGCTAGCTCGGGTTCCCTGGGACGCACAGACACATGGCAAAAAGATTCTTGATCAGCTCGCTGAGACGAACGCGTTGATGTATGACCCCTAGAGGGCTAACCCTAATTCTAACTTTAGGGGCCGTTCTCTCGGCACAGGAGTGTCGTATAGAGGAGTTACACACACACACACACACACACACACACACACACACACACAATACACATGTTCGTCTCTGCGAGCTGAACACGCCAGTATAAGGTTCATCCCACACAGACACTCCTGTGAGGAGATAGCTTTCTCTGGCCTGGCATTCAATGTGCTCTAACGTTTATAGACTCTATGACCCTTAGTCAAATTGGAGATCCCAGGGAAGAAAGGTCGTAGGAGGATAACCAAGACATCCACACGTTCGTCTCGGAGAGCTCTACAACATATCTCGGAACCAAGGTCTGATGTCGCATCGTCTTTGACTTATAACGCGAAATAGCTGACCCTAGGGTTAGCTATTTCGTGTTATAAGTCCGAAACCATCATGTGTCAAGGGCGCATCTTTTAGTATGTTGAATAGCTCACCGAGACGAACACGTGGAGGTGTGTTTTATTTCTGTGCGACATTCCTAGGATTAAACTAGGGTTAGCCTCCTTTGAATTACTATAAAATCACGATAGGATATTAGGGTTACTGAATGTCGACCTGAGGCTTAAAATGACATGCAGACATGAGAAAAAAATATATCGGAGCACCTACCAACTCGTAATACCCAAAACACACCAGGAAGTGGCAGTTTTGAGACACTTCCTGTTTGCGCATTGGAATAAAACCTGCATATTCTGACTCAGCGCATGTGATTTAGGGGGGGTAGCCAGAATCCTGGAGCAGAACAATACCAGTAAGACTCCCTAACCAGGAGATAAGCACATGTATGATCGGCTACTTTTGACTTTTTGGCAGTGGCGCCAGGGGGTCCCTGGGGGTCCCTGGAGCTCCAGGGGTCTCTGGAGGGGTGGAGCTTGTGGATTGGCAGGCAAGGAGTGTGTGTGCAAAGTTTGGCATGGATAGGGGCAACGGTTGTGGAGAAGGGCAAAAGTGTGGTGTGCCGTGATGTGGACGGACGGACGGACGGACAGACGGACAGACGGACAGGCAGACAGGCAGACAGACTGCCAGTGAAGGTTTTGATAGTAACTGCGACCTAACGGTCGCAAAAATGGCCTCTCAAAAATGTTACCAATGCCATTGTAAGCTTGTAGATCTGCTCTTTTCAAAGATTCTGCATAATGAGTACTTTCTACTTTTGAACTTTAAATACATTTTCATACCAACAGTTTTGTACTTTAAGTAAATTTAGAATGATTTGTTACAGAGTATTTCTACATGCAGTATTGACAAAAATAGTATTTTTTCCAATGATGTATAGGCCTAACACTTTATAGTATGTTTATTATAATTATAATAGTTATAACTGAGATACCTTGTAGGGTAGGGAAGGGGGCTACAACATATATTGTATATTTATGTATAAAATTGTGTAAAATCACATTGTGCATTCAATACTGCTATAATAATAATGCTATTAAAATATATTTTTTTTCTTTTTTTTCTTTCTTAAAATAAATTATATATTTATATATATCCTATATATTTCCCCCCCCTTTTTTTAGGGGACCCCCTGCAGTATCCCCGCGGACCCCCTAGGGGTCGCGGACCCCCTGTTGAAGACCCCTGATCTGATCTGATCAGATCTAATCTTTAGATAAGTGTACAGTAGTTCATGAAAAACAATGCATTATTGCTTCAGCAGCAGTCAGTCAAAGGGTTAATTGCCCAAACAACAACTGGGAAGGATGAGAACAGTGACATCACATATTGCTTTGATCTAGCAGGAAGCAGAGCTCTGTAGGAGGCGGGGCATATCCTTATTATTATACTTTCTCAGAGGAAACATTTGCTGCTCATTTGCTGCTCATCTATTGCTCCTCAAGACAGAGAGGAGCTATTGGAACGACTTGGAACTGGTTTGAACCAGTCTGGGCTGGCTGCCATTTTGAACCTCAGTCAGTCAGTGCTGAAGAGAAGAACAACCAGGAGTTATATGCTCTCATGGACTTTATCCTTTTTAGGTAGGTGAAACAACATAGCCACTGGATAAAGTAACCTACATGTACTGTATGTTACTTAAGAATGTTGTCTGCAGTGTTTTTGTACAAAGTGTGTATTTTTCTGAAAGGTTCATCCAACCAGTACAACTAAGCTAATGCTAACGCTAGCTAATGCTAACACTAGCTGATGCTAACGTTTTTACAGTAGACTACATCCTAATGGAACTGAATGTTCAAAATGTGTAAGATAAGCTTCCCTTTTGATAGAAGTGGACGTTTTTTTATTTTGTATTAACAGAAGGTGCTTTGCTGTGTATTTGTGCACAGCTTGCAGCCTGTTGTGTGGTATTGTGGCTAACAGAGCCAAAGTTAGCTAGCAGCTGTTCAATACTGTGTGTGTGTGTGTGTGTGTGTGTGTGTGTGTATGTGTGTGTGTGTGTGTGTGTGTGTGTGTGTGTGTGTGTGTGTGTGTGTGTGTGTGTGTGTGTGTGTGTGTGTGTGTGTGGTATTTGTGGCTAATGTTAGCTAGCAATGGTAGTAGAGTATACAAATGGAACCAAATTAACCCTAACAGGTCCATCTGGTTCCATTTGTACAGTTCTAGGGGAGTTATGGATGATGGGGGATCATGGCCATATGCATACTAAAAACAGGGGGTCCTTTAAATAAAAAAACAGTTTGAGAACCAGTTCTTAACTAGAAATACTGTTCATACAAAACAGTGTGGGCTCATATGGGCACAAATATATACCCCTGTGCCCTTAGCCTCATTGGCTAAGGGCCCTGCCTTTGTACTGTTGGTATTTTTTATTTATTTTATATTTTTGAGGAGAATATCCTTGGTCTATCCTATGAAGTTTTGGTATAATATACTGGTCTCAAGCCCACTTGTTGTTATTTATATCCTGTGGCACTTGTTGGTGGTGATGTCACCAAGAACACTGCTTCTCATAATTAATGTAATCAGTGATCCTGTTGACTGTTAACCACTTAAGCCCCCCAAATAATCATATTTGAACTGGGGACCCCCCAAAATAGTCATATTTGAACTGGGGACCCTCCACCCTGACAAGCACTTGGAATGCAGTGAGCTTGTAGATCTGTTATTTTCACAATTGTTGCCTCTTATATCATTTGACAATTTGGGCAACGTTTGACCAGTTTTTATATAATTTGTTTACTTTTAATGTTATAACGGTCTTTTCTTTCCTTTGTTCCCCTGTTCTTTTGAGGTATTAGAAATGTAGTTCTCAACCTTTGGGTCGGGACCCCCAGGGGCGTCCCTAAATTATTTTGGGGGGTCCCCTGATGATTGGCTAATCATTGTTTTCTCAACAGTAAACAAACCAACAAACTTTAAGTGTATAGAGGGTATTTGCACATTTCTAAAGTGACAATTTAAGGACTTTTTAATACCTCTAAAATGACAGACTAAACATTGGGCCAAATGATCAAATATTAGACTCAGAGATTGTGAAAATAGAAGATCTACATGCTCACAAAGCCTCGCAATGCGAGGCGTTGTGAGCATGTAGATCTGCTAGACTTTCACAATAGAACAGTGTTATACAAAATGTACTGTCCCAACTCTTAGTGCTCGTCAGGGTGGGGGGTCCCCAGTTAAAATATGATTATTTTTGGGGTTGCGGCCTGAAAAGTTTGAGAACAACTGCAGTACGTGACAGCAGAGTTAGTACCAGACGCTAAATAAGTAGGCTACTGGCAGCAGTGCGCAAAAGCACTTCATGTTGTTTGATCCGGCACGCAATATTTATTTATAATATCTCTTTTACATTACTCTTAACACAAATGATCCCCTCTTGCTAATCACATGTTATTATAATCACTCCTGTTATGTCAACATGCTAGATTCAGTGAGGCTCACTGAAACTAGCCTTTCTCAGCTCCAGTGCAGACAATGGGGACTGATGACACCACCATTTTGCAGCCGTGTCCTGCCCAAAGGAACAGAGCTGACCTGACTCATCTCGCTCAGGTAAGATTTGCAGATGACTGTTTGAAATGGAGATCAAGATGGTGATTCTGATAAAGGGGGCAGCAGGGGGGTAAATGGCAAAGTACAATTGCGGAGAAGTATGGGGGGCATGGTTTACATTTGTGCTACTGTAAATATATTTGGCCACCAAATCCCTGTCCCCCCCTTTTCCCCCCTCCCACTTAGATGATTGAAAACATTCTGATGGCCAAACCTGGAGGAGAGAGGATCATTACAGAGTGTCAGAATCCCCTGTCAAAACCCAGTGTTGTGAGGCCATCGCACTGATGAACCATACAACTGATGAAGCAATCGTCGAGGAGAAGATGAAACACACCTTCACCCATCGCCAAGCAATGGTTCATGACCCAGTGAAGTCCTCTGAAATATTCACCACCTTTCCAAGATTTCTTGACATTGCGGGAATGGTATGTATTGCCTTAAAGTCGAACTGAAATGAAAAATGACTTTAAACAGATCACAGCCCTGGTCATAAGGTGAACCTATTAAAAATGTATGCCATGTTGTCGTCTGTATTCCATCTTGTCTGCAGATGGAGCAGAATTTCAGTCTGATGTTTGGTGATGACATCGCTGCATCGCTGCCCCTTTTCCAAGTTCCTGGAAAAGGGGCCTACTCGCTACAGGCAGAAAGTCCTTGAACAAAGCCTTGGCCTCACCCAGACAGGCGACCTTGAAGATCTGCTTCATAAAGCTGAATCCCAACAGGACAACTGGAAAATGGTATGCTGGAATTAAATGACTAATACTAATGGAAGAGGGAATTGGTTTCGAAACCAAAATGAAGAGATTTTAGTAAAAATGTCTGGGTTTTTTTCTCTCCCTTGTATTTTCAGGATGGGACAGTGAGATGTCCTCCATCTTGCCTTATCCACCTCATGCCACCCTCACCTCAAGGCCGCAACAAGAGACCAGGGAAGCTCTCAGCCCGACAAGCCATTGACCACCTTGTGAAGTTCATCTAGGTAAGGTTATAGTTCAATTAAAGTTTAAGATGGCTCACTGTTCTGTCCCTAATAGTCACCCTTAAAACTATACTTTTGTGAAATCATGCGATAACCATGCTCATCTGTAATCAGCGACTGCCCTGTGATAATTGTCTGCTTTCGCCCCCCACAGATCTATCCCCATCAGCCTGAGATACACCGATATGAATATGTTTATTTATTTTACATTTAGCAGAATAAAGATAAGGCAGAATGTTGTTGGTTGCATTTTGTGGCAAGAAGTGATTCTGGTGGCTATCTCATAAAGTTGGGGCTCTAAACTGCAAACATATTAATTGTAATAACATGACTAATGAAGTTCTCTTGTCACAGACTGGGACCAGTGTCGAGGGGCATCTGGACAGCATCACGAGAGTCGTCAACCCTATCTACTGGCTGTGGGGACCCAGAGGTGTACCATACACAAATACTTCATTGTGATTGACAAACGTGCAATCCCGTGTAAGTCACCAGACTCCCTTGCCTCTTTCGACACGCTTTTTAAAAATCATTTCGTCTTCGCTACCTCGTACAACCGGGATCTGGCTAATGTCTACCACTTCTTGCAAAGTGCTGTTTACCAGATAGATGCTGCTACCACCAAGGTCAATCCCAGGGTCAAATAAATGAGAGCTCGGATGCTGCACTGATTATTATTTTTATTTTGTTTTTATTTATTTAATACTTTTGAGATTATATTGTCTCCTACCGGTTGGGTCCCCTACCAGAGACTCCCGGCTCTTGATTCTGCACTGATTTCTGATACTTTTGAGATGGTTTTGAGGGTTCTGATGCTAAACTGAGAAGATTTATTTTGAGGGCTCTGATGCTGCACTGAATTTTAATACTGAAAAGTATATTGTTATCTGAGTGCTCTGATGATGCACTGATTTGATACTGAGATGTTTTGTTTTATTTGTAAAGTCCCTCAGGCCAATGCCAACTCACTAACAACGCACTTGAAGTTAATCCACAGACTTTGTTCAGGAAAGACACTTTGTCTTAAATGCGGTCAGCCTGGTTGTTCTAATTTCTTTGGTACTTTATCTTAATAAAGCACACAAACCTTGTGATTATCCTGTTGAAAGCCCCTCTAAAACTGAAGGTTTAGCTGGAAGTTTTGTTGATGACTTTACATCAAACAGTGCCCCTTCTGGGTCCTTCTTAATAAGAGTCTTGTAGATAGCTGCGCTGCAACAGTCGCTGAACAGTGGCAGGTGTAGGCCGAAACGATCATTAACTCTTTGGTTATTTCAATGGAAGAGATTGTGTCTCAGGGTTTAATGTAACATTGTATCTTTTATTTTCCCCCACTGACTGAGAGAAGGTTCGAACGACATCACTGGCGTGGGGAAAACATGTTGACTGTGCTTATATAGCTAATTTCATCTTCCCTGTCTGCAGACTATGTCTTACGGTATGGCACCGAAGCTGGATGGAAGGCGGTGTCCGTGGAAACACTGGTCGCACAACGCAGAGGCGATTCACAGGAAGGGTAAGAACAGCCTGCTCTTCCTGAGAAGACGGGATCGTTTGGCGTGTGCAACAGGATGCTACAGATGTTCTACCAATCTGGTATGGCAAGTGGAGCAGTTTTCTTTGGAATAACGTGCTGGGGAGGAACAACTGAGCGGGTGACACCTTCAACCTCAACAGACTGGTGAGGAAGGCGGACACCGTTGTTGGGTTCTCCTTGCAGGGGTGGAGGAATTGGCCAGGGTGCAGGAAACTTAATACAATCTTTAAGAACTCCCACCCGAGATCCTCGGATACTGGAGTAAGAGACAGAGGAACAGATAGATTCATCTACCCAGGACGGAGACGTGAGAGACTGGCAGTCCTTCGTGAATGTTGTCCTCACATTATACAATGAAACACAACGGTCGTTTGGTAAGGACAACTGTAACTTGTAACTGGAATAGTTATCACTGACTGTTTGTTCCTGTCCGGTTTTGCTGGGAGTACATGTCACTTCTGCTTTTTGCACTGACCAATGGGCACTTTGCACTCTTAAGTGAACTTTTAAGCTGTGCGCATTTAATTAGTTAAGTATTATTGCATGTGTTTTTTTTGCATGTATTTGACTTAAGTAGCAGTGACTGTTTTGGTCACATTGATTTGATTAGGGTCACTTTCTTGTTTGGCACTGCATTCATGAGTAGTAAGGGGAGGAACTGTGATGTTTGTTTTTATTTTATTTGGAATACAAGACCACTTTGGTCGTAGTTTGGGTTGTTGTATAACTAAAATGTATTGTTTTCTTGGCCACCTTAGAGTTACATCATGGCAAGGTAAATACACAACCCAAACCTTTTCCAAAGTAGTCTTTTAAAAGACTACTGTTAAAAGCACTTCATCTTCAGCCACCTTACAGAAAATAAAGTTTTATTGAAGGAAATTAAATAAAGTTTTATTGAAGGAAATTATTGTATTGTTTTTATATCAAAATATCTGCATGTATACTGTATCTCATTTACAGCTCCAAGTGAGAAAAAAAGGTTCTGGGTAATTAAATCTCAATTATTGCTCATTAATGGCTCAAAGTAAGAATCTTGGGTCACAGTTAAGAGACTTAAATGAGCCATCAGAGAGCTCTCACCTATGTCTCATTTATTGCTCCTATCATCTCAAATAAAGCTACTCAATTATTTCTCATATTTGGCTCAATATGAGAGTAATATAGGATACACTAATGAGTCAATAGAGAGTGCTCCCCTACATCTCGTCTCTCACTCCCTGTAATCTCAGAATAAGATACTCAAATTCTTCTCAAACATGGCTCCAAATGAGAAGCTCCTTAAAGATCCTAAAGCACCTTTAGGATCTACAAGGAGCTTCAAGGAGAGCAATATCTGATCTTCTAATGAAGCACACATGAGAAACAAAAGTGTGGCTCCCTTACGTCTCATGA
The DNA here is from genome assembly GCF_963921795.1 of Nannobrachium achirus. NCBI lineage: Eukaryota > Metazoa > Chordata > Actinopteri > Myctophiformes > Myctophidae > Nannobrachium > Nannobrachium achirus. The sequence continues at coordinate 12,512,185 of NC_137812.1, forward strand.
GCAACTGAAAAGCTTTAAATGAGAAGCAGATTTTTCCTCTGGGAAGTCACTGTTTCTTGCAGAAACATTAGGTTATGGGCATAGGCCACCCAGCCTGGCAGAGATAATGCACTCTGCAAAGTGTCCCTTTATAGAAGGACTTTATGATTTCATAGACAATTACCGGTATTGGGTTATATATCATATTTGAATTGACACAAGAGGGTTTTCTTCTTTTCTTGTTTTACTTATAATTTTCACTGATGATCATCATATTGAGGAAACAAATAGAATGTATGGAGCTCCTAGTTGTCTCACAGCCTAAAGTGAGTCTTAGGGGTGACCATACCTTCACTTTCTCAGCTCCTATACAGTGAGTCTTAGAGGTGACCATACCTTCACTGTCTCAGCTCCTACACAGTGGATCAACATTACCCTCCCTGTCAGATCTGCTCCCTTCACTGAATTCAACACTTTATTCACTAGCTATCCATTTCACCTGTTGCTTTTACAGTTTATTTACTTCTTACTGTGCTAAATGCTGATTGCTCATGTACGGTATGTCTTTGAGCTGGGGGTCTTTATAAATACATTTAGCTTGACAAATCACATATTGAGAAATCATGCAAATAACAAAAGATACATGTGTTACACAAGGAGTGTATGACACTATGTGAGAGTGAAAGTGGTGGACAGGGTGGAGGGTGGTGTGATGGTGTGGGTGGAGGATGGGGGTGAGGAGGGGGAGGAGGTGTTAATGCACTGCCTCTAATAGAGGAAACAACAGGAGGAAGGGGGGGGGGTGATTTGACAACTTCATAAAAGAAAGACCTCCTCCTCTATTGTTCATTCTGTTAAGAGACCACCCTCCTCTATTGTTCATTGTATTGCTAAGAGGTGAACCGTTTCAAATACCTGCCAGATTAGTTGAAGTCATAAAGGTAGAAATGGCTGCAAACATTGAGATCCAGGATGAAGATGATGGCGAAGACGATGATGACGTAAACTATGCAAATGTTCAGACCAAGACCACAGCTCGGCTGAAACATCCACGGAAGAGTAGATCTGGTAAGACATGTTACTAATTGAACCAAATCACTAGAAATATATTTTAAATTGATTTAAAGCAAGAGGTGAAGAAGTATTTTAACTGATCTCACTCCCCCTTTATACTCACTGTGTGTGTGTGTGTGTGTGTGTGTGTGTGTGTGTGTGTGTGTGTGTGCGTGCGTGCGTGCGTGCGTGCGTGCGTGCGTACGTGCGTGCGTGCGTGCGTGCGTACGTGCGTACGTGCGTGCGTACGTGCGTGCGTGCCTACCTGCCTGCCTGCCTGCCTGCAGTCAGCAGACGGTACAGGCTGGTCGTTCTGGGTTTTGGATTGCTTTGTGGTGTTCAGGCTCTGCTCAACATTGGTCTCAGACTCTCTCTCTGTAAGTTTCACTATTGTATTTTATATATTGTAATTTATTTTAATGCTTTATAGTTCTCTGATGATTCAACATTTATTTATTTTGTGAGAGAGAGAGAAAACCAGGTGCTCGTTAGAGAGTATAAGTAGTAAAAACGAGTAGGTAAATGGTGCTCTTGGATCGACGGGATCAAGTCATCAAAAAAGAAAAAAGTGATCCAGGCACTCGAGTTTAAAAAAGGAGGAACAACTTTATTTCAGTGTTTAAAAACCGACATGTTTCGACCAGAGGCTGGTCATCATCAGGGCTGTGTATCACTTTTTTTCTTTTTTCTTTTTTGATTTATTTATTTTATTTTCAATATTAGCAATTATGATCGCCCATTAAATATTGTGGCAACCCAGGGGTGGTAGAGTAATGTTTCACCATAAAACAGGAGGCTCGGAGTCAGTATGCAACCATAATAGGTATTTATTCAAACAAAGTGAGGAGCGGGGCAAAAGGATCAACTAAGGTTCTTCCTGGTCAGGGCGTCTTTGTCCTTGTCCGTAATCAAACTAAATGGAACCGCTCAGGTCCTGTGGGCAGAAAAGAGAGCAGTGAGCCTTTAAGTTTGGGGGGGGGAAACCCAGCTTTCCCCAGTGGTGTTGGAGTCGACGGTGCCTGGGTGGGGGGAGGGAGAGAGAGAGACCAGGTAAGCCACAAAATATAGCAGTAAGTCACAAAAGTCCAAAAGACATCCAAACCGCATCAAAGTTCTTCCTCACTGTTCAAGAATGAATTCCCACTCACTTTTACGGTCCGTCCTCCTAGCCTCTCACTCCAAGTGAGAGAGGTCTTTCCTCCTCTCTGTCTGGCATTCAAAAGCCAGCCTGGCTGTTTGGAGCCAGCTATATAGGTTTCAGGGTGATTAGTGAATGGGCTCCAGGTGTGACCAATGCCAATTTCCAAGTGGCTGTAGAACCTGGATAGGAAAGTAGACTCCCTCTATCACCTCCCCCAGTCTGAGCTTAACAGGCCGCTTAGTTTCCCCTGGTTTGCCACATACCCCCCCCTCCAGCTCCAGGCAGGGGCTAGGAGCGTCAACAAACCAGCATTCCTCTCTCCTGGACAGGGCATCCGCATTCCCGTGAGCTTTGCCAGACCTGTGCTCGACATCAAAATTAAAGTTTTGCAGTTCCAAAAACCATCGTGTGACACGTGCATTACTGTCCTTGGCAGTCGACATCCACTTTAAGGGTGCATGGTCTGTTACTAGAGAGAATTTGCGACCTAGCAGATAATAGCGTAACTTGTGCAAGGCCCACTTAATTGCCAGACATTCTTTTTCTACAGTAGAGTAATTTAGTTCATGTTCCTTTAACTTACGGCTGATATAGATGACAGGGTGCTCTTCTCCACTCTGTACTTGGGTCAGCACAGCTCCTATACCTGTTCCTGAGGCATCAGCTTGGACAATGAAAGGTACTTTAAAGTTTGGTGTTCTCAGCACTGGCTCTGTGCACAGGGCCCTCTGAAGGGAGGCAAAGGCTCCCTCCGCTTCAGCAGTCCAGCGGACATGATGCGGACAGTTTTTCCTCGTCATCTCGTGTAGGGGGGCTGCAATTGTAGCAAAATGCGGTATGAAACAATTATAGTATCCAACAAGGCCTAAGAATGTTTTTACCTGACGTTTAGTGACTGGTTTGGGCCAGGTTTGGACCGCCTCAACCTTCCGAAGCTGGGGTTTTACCTTGCCTCTTCCGATAGTGTAACCCAGGTATTGGGCCTCCTCCAAGCCTAGGTGACATTTTTTAGGATTTGCTGTCAGGCCAGCTTGTCGCAAGGCTTCCAGGACAGCCCGCAGATGGCCTAGATGGGAAACCCAACTCGAGCTATGTATGATTATATCATCCAAGTAGGCTGCTGCATACTCACGATGAGGCCTGAGTACCCGGTCCATCATCCTTTGGAATGTTGCTGGTGCCCCATGCACGCCAAACGGCAGGACCCTGTAGTGGTACAATCCATCGGGGGTAGAGAAGGCCGTCTTCTCCTTGGCAGCTTCAGTGAGGGGTACCTGCCAATATCCTTTGGTGAGGTCTAGGGTGGATATGAACCGGGCAGGACCCAACCGCTCAATCAGCTCATCCACCCTGGGCATCGGGTAAGCATCAAATTTGGATATCTCATTTAGCTTTCTAAAGTCATTGCAGAACCTTTCACTGCCATCTGGCTTCGGAATTAGGACAATCGGGCTGGACCAGGCACTATTAGATTCTTCAATGACTCCTAATTCCAGCATATTTTTTACCTCTTCTCTGATGGTCTCCCTCTTAGCCTCCGGGATGCGATATGGGCGCAGCCTAATTGTCTTTCCGGGCTCAGTGATGATGTCATGCTGAATTACCTCGGTCCGCCCCGGCAGGTCTGAGAACACGTCTTTAAACTGGCTGGTCAGCTCGGTCAAATCTTGCCGGTGGGCCGGGGCTAGTTGGGGGCCTAGAGGTACCTGTGAGGGATTAGAGGCTAGGACCTCGGCAGTTAATGATGGTATCGGTACACAATCTGGAGTGTGCCACTTTTTCAGCAGATTGACATGATAGATTTGACAGGTTTTTCTCCTCCCAGGTTGTCTCACCTTGTAGTTTACAGCCGAGACCTTCTCTAGTACCTCGTAGGGCCCGTGCCACTTGGCCAAGAACTTACATTCGGCGGTCGGGATCAGGACCAGGACCAACTCACCGGGCCGGAATTCTCGTATTTGGGCATTCCGGTTGTATACACGGGCCTGAGCTTGTTGGGCCTGCTGCATGTGGTCACGGACCAGAGGCCAAATCTTACCCATCCTCGCTTGCATCTGGTCGACATATTCGATTACAGAGCGATGAGGCGACGGCTGCTGCTCCTATGCCTCTTTAGCCAGGTCCAGCAGGCCCCTGGGTCTCCGTCCATACAGTAACTCAAACGGTGAAAAACCTGTTGAAGCCTGGGGGACCTCTCGGATGGCAAACAACACAAAGGGGATTAGTTGGTCCCAGTTTTTCCCATCAGCATCAACAACTTTTCTCAGCATTTGTTTGAGGGTCTTATTAAAGCGCTCAACCAGCCCATCTGTCTCTGGGTGGTGTACGGAGGTTCTTATCTGTGTCACTTTCAACAATTTATACATTGCTTTCATTACACCAGACATGAAACAGGTCCCTTGGTCAGTTAAAACGTCTTTGGCAATGCCTACCCGACTGAAAAGCAGGAAGAGCTCCTTAGCCACCGACTTAGAATTCGCCGCACGTAGTGGTATGGCCTCGGGATAGCGAGTGGCGTAGTCCACCAGGACCAGGATGTACCGATGTCCTCTACTGGACTTCGGCAGGGGACCTACTATGTCCATTGCGATTCTCTCAAAGGGGGTGTCAATTATGGGCAAGGGAATCAATGGATTTCGGTAGTGTACTTTAGGGGCTGTCTTCTGACATTCTACACAACTCCTACAATAGTCCTGGATTGCCCTTTTCACGCCCGGCCAGTAAAAGCGCCCCAGTATTCTATCATATGTTTTTTCCACACCCAAATGGGCCCCCAACATATGTGAATGGGCTAGGTATAATACCTTCGGAACATAACATTTAGGCACTAGCAGTTGTTCCACCAGATTTTCCCCGACCTTAACCACCCTATACAAAAGCCCATTTTTTACTGCAAAATGAGGAAAAGTGACGTGACTCACCCCTTCTGCAGGCTTTCCTTCCACCATGGACACATTCTGTCGAGCCTGCTCAAGGTTTGGGTCTTCTAATTGGGCCGTTCCAAACTGCCCTGGGTGGGCCTCTTTTCCTCCTTCGATCAGGGGAAACTCTGAGAAGGCCTCCGCATAGTTTTCGTCCGATGAGGACCGGTCGGGTTCAGCATTGCCCCTCCCGGGGGTCTCGGCGGGGGTTGAGAGGGCAGCATCCAGCTCGTCTGACGAGGAGCCGTCGGGTCCGGTGTTGTCGCTCCCAGGTGTCCCTGTTCCGGCGGATAGCGTGCCACCAGTGGGGGCAGCGCAGGCATGCATGGGCTTGGGTTTCTGGGAGCTACGGGGTCTTTTCTTCACCTTACTTCTTCGGGGGTTAGTGCCGCTACGGGTCCACAACTGCCAAAATATTGGGCAGTCCCGCCCTATTAGCACTGGTACTGGGAGATTTTCCACGACCCCGGCCCAGACCTCAAAAGACCCCTTGGTCGTCTGTACCTTGATGTGGGCCGTGGGATAATCACGTGAGTCCCCATGGACACAAGAGACGGGGATAGGGGGTCCCAGGGTGCCAGTCACCAGTTCAGGCCGAAGTAGGGTCACGTGACTGCCGGAGTCCAATAAAGCTTCCGCGTCGCGGGCCCCTATTTTGACAGGGAGCTTCGGGGCGTCTGTGCCCTTGTGGGCCCAGCAGGTGGTGAGATAGCTGCCGCCCTTGTGTGGAGACTCACGTGGACTTTCTGTTGGCATGGATTCCTCGTTACCGGGGCAGCTCCAGGACAGATGGCCCTCTTGGCCACAGGTAAAACACCTACGGCGCTCACGCATTACTGGGGGTGCCCGTCCTGCCGGGGCCCGGGGTGGTCCTGGCCGAGGAGCTGGGGGTTCAGGTAGGACTTCTAGGTCGTACTTCCTCAGCCTCGGTCGGTCTCCCCTGGGGTCCGGACGGCTGGGGCGGGGGTTCTCTGCTCTGTGACTCCGCATCATCTCTGACGTCACCTGGTGGTTCTCCAGCAGAGTAATCAGCTTATCTACAGTGTCTGGGCAGCTTTGGGCGGCGTTTCGTTTTGCATCCGCCGGCAGAGCTCTGATGCACCGGTCCAACACAATTCGGTCAATGGCCTGGGGACCTTCCCCTGAGACTAATCAGGCTCGGGTTAGTCGCCCCAGGGCGGCAACCTGGGGGCGAACGGGGAAGGTAGGGTCATAGACCCATGAGTGGAAATGTTGGGCTCTGGTCTGTAGATTGTGCGCGTAGTGTGCCAAGATGGCCTGCTTCAGCTTGTCATAATTATTCATGTCAGTTTGGGGGATGTCCCGGTAGGCCTTCTGGGCTTCCCCGGTAAGGAACGGGGCCAGGATTCCAGCCCACTGGCCCCTAGGCCACTGCTCTCTTCCTGCTGTCCTCTCGAACACCTCGAGGTACACCTCAATGTCATCTTCGCCTGTCTGTTTAGTAAGCACCTTAGAGGGTTCTGTCAGCGTCTGTTGATTAGTCAAACATTGGCCCAGCTTGGTCATCGCTTCCTGTAGGGCCAGGATACCATGGGCCTGCTCGGCCTGGTTCTGGATTAGCTGGACTAGGGCGTTTTCCATAATGCAAAACTCTCCTCTGAGTACCTGTTTTATGGTGAAACTCTGGTGGGGGCGTGGCTACCCCTATTCTCCACCAAATGTGGCAACCCAGGGGTGGTAGAGTAATGTTTCACCATAAAACAGGAGGCTCGGAGTCAGTATGCAACCATAATAGGTATTTATTCAAACAAAGTGAGGAGCGGGGCAAAAGGATCAACTAAGGTTCTTCCTGGTCAGGGCGTCTTTGTCCTTGTCCGTAATCAAACTAAATGGAACCGTTCAGGTCCTGTGGGCAGAAAAGAGAGCAGTGAGCCTTTAAGTTTGGGGGGGGGAAACCCAGCTTTCCCCAGTGGTGTTGGAGTCGACGGTGCCTGGGTGGGGGGAGGGAGAGAGAGAGACCAGGTAAGCCACAAAATATAGCAGTAAGTCACAAAAGTCCAAAAGACATCCAAACCGCATCAAAGTTCTTCCTCACTGTTCAAGAATGAATTCCCACTCACTTTTACGGTCCGTCCTCCTAGCCTCTCACTCCAAGTGAGAGAGGTCTTTCCTCCTCTCTGTCTGGCATTCAAAAGCCAGCCTGGCTGTTTGGAGCCAGCTATATAGGTTTCAGGGTGATTAGTGAATGGGCTCCAGGTGTGACCAATGCCAATTTCCAAGTGGCTGTAGAACCTGGATAGGAAAGTAGACTCCCTCTATCACCTCCCCCAGTCTGAGCTTAACAGGCCGCTTAGTTTCCCCTGGTTTGCCACAATATACTAGAAGCTCGGCCGCCCGAGTCGGCGACCTGGCCAACTCAGGAACGATGTAAATAGGGAATGAATGCCCCGCCATTTAATGCAAACCCCATTCATTATACCTGTTGTCATAGGACCCGTTTTATGCTCCATTTTATGCTCATATATGGAGATCCCTGTATCTGCCTGACAGGCGGGCGAGAGTCTAGTCGAGCACTGGCCTACTCGGGAACGATGTAAATAGGGAATGAATTCCCCACCCTTTAATGCAAACCCCATTATACCTGTTGTCGTATGACCTGTTTTGACCATCTGTTTGCCTGTGTCCATGTGCCCATATATGGAGATATCTGTCTGTCTGAGTCCATGTTATGCCCATATATGGAGATTTTTGTATCTATCTGTGTCCCTTTTATGCCCATATATGGAGATCTCTGCCCTTCGGGCGGCCAATCATCTAGTCGGGGACCGGTCTACTCGGGAACGATGTAAATAGGGAATGAATGCCCCAACCTTTAGCGCAAACCCGATTTATCTGTTTGCCTGTGTCCATTTATGCCCATATATGGAGATATATTTCTGCCTGCGTCCATTTTATGCCCATATATGGATACCTCTGTATCTGTCTGTCTTCATCTTGAGCAATAATACGCAGCCTGCTTGCTTTACCACCCATGGGGTATGATGCCCCTCCGGTGGTTCTGTCTGTGTCCATTTTATGCCCATATATGGTATCAGAGCCTTTTATGAAGTGATGTCACAATGAGTCAGCGCTTGCGCCGATTTCCTCTGGAACAGCCTGATGTCAACAATCAACTCTGCATAAGGAGATTCCAAATGTTTTGCGCCGGTTCTGGAAATCGGGTTGAATCTGAAGCGTGTGGGACGAACGGTTCTCGAGATACGCGGATTACATCTACGCGCACTCACAGAGATTTCTCACATTTATAGTAAGATTAATATAGTAGCAGTAAATGTAGTAGTTTGACTCAACTTGGCAGCGTATAGTTTTCAACAAAGTTGTATGTAAACCTCATCGGTGTGTTGATTCTCCCTCATGCAGATTCTCAACTGGTCAAAGGCCAAGAACAGATGCAGTCCAGATATGACAACCTGACCAAACACAATGATGACTTACAGTCCAAATATGACAGTGTACTAGCAGAGCGAGCTGAGCTGAAGAGGAGACTCAGTGGTCAGTGAGACATTACTGTTTTGAATCATTGTTATAACAATTTGATCTGTTATTCTGAACTAATTATAGCGTCTAACACTATTGTTTTGTTAGAAGCACATGAATTTACATGCAGTGGTGATGTGTGTTATTACATCTCTACTGAGTTGGACACCTGGACCTGGGAGAAGAGCAGGCAAAACTGTAAAGCCAAACAATCTGACCTGATGATCATAAACAGCAAAGAGAAACAGGTGTGTGTGTGTGTGTGTGTGTGTGTGTGTGTGTGTGTGTGTGTGTGTGTGTGTGTGTGTGTGTGTGTGTGTGTGTGTGTGTGTGTGTGTGTGTTGTAACATATCTATTGTACAGTGTGTACTTCAGTAACCAGCAGTGTTTCTGTCCAGGACCTTGTTAACAGAGTTGCAAGGTACCAGGGGGTGTGGCTGGGTTTGACTGCCAGAGAGACAGAGGGAGTGTGGAAATGGGTAGATGGAACACATCTGACCACACCAATGTAAGACTTTATACATTCATTATTATCTACTTCAATTCAACTGACCACACATATTTCATCTTTGCTGCTTTTTTCTAAATTGTATTATAAACACCAACTACCACACTGTCAGTGTCACAATTAGAAAAAATACATCTGTTTTCTATTTCACTGTCCAGTTAATGTGTACCTTATGTCTAGAACATGATTTGAGGAATGTATTGTAATCAATTAAATGTTCCCACTTCTCCAGGTACTGGAGCCCTGATGAGCCTAATGGAGATGGAGACTGTGTTGTGTCTTATGAAGGTATATGGTATGACGCACCATGCAGTTCCAATTACCGTTGGATCTGTGAAAGAGTTATCCAGTGAAATGTATCAGTTAGCCGGTGTGTTGGTACAGCTACATGATGCCACATATTTGGACACATTGTATTTTCATGCTTTGGTAACATTGATGTTGACACAGAATATTGATGCCAAAGCCCTCTCAACTGAATTGAATTAAAGCGATATTTCACTGTGGGGTCATTTTAATGTCTACTCAAACTCGTGTTACATTGCCAGACACACTCCCTTCCTACAAAAGCCCATTGTACCCTCAAACTCCATTTTAACCATTCATGAATTGAAATAATTGAAAACATTTTTTTCTCAATTGTCATTTATTTAAAGAAAAATGTATTGAAAAATGAAATAAATAAATAAATACAGTAAATTGTCAATCAAGCAACTTAAAAACTCTTGCTCACAAAGTTAAAATGACTTTATATCCCTTTAAACTGAATTTACCTTCATTGAATTGAACAATGTTGTGATGCATTGTATAGCATTGTAATCCTATAGATACTTTCAGATGGAGTTGTTTTCCAGGTTTTTCTCCTGGTGAGATGAGATAATAAAGTAAAAAAATAAATATTTGATGACTTTAAAAAACGTTCTCTAAATCTTTTTGGAATTATTCTACATCAAAACAGTGTGAGCTTGCAGATCGGCTGTTTGAACTGTTTTAACATGTTTTTCAAAATAGTAAACAATGCCCAAAATGTTTAGGCATGAGGGTTAATGCGAGATAAGGCCCTAAAGTTTGCACATACAAACATACAGTATGCAACCAGTGTAAATGTCCACATAGAGATACAGTACAGTGCACATAACGTTTAGGGGTAGGAAGCACACATACTGTACCTTACTGTCTGTGACTTAATGTGCAACTCTGCTAAACGAATGAAAGGCAGGACTCTCAAGTAGAGTAGAAAAGACCATATGATATTCTATTGGTACAAATAAGAAATTTAAATAAAACAAACCTGTCTTTCACTGAAAATGCATTTCAAATCTGAAGTTGAGTAATAACATACAACATGTAACATCCCCTGACCTGCAGTACCGATAATGACCAGCAGGCTAGTGCTCCACTCCTGTTTGGCTGCAGGCTTAAAGAGGGGGATAAAGAGGTTAAACACCTCTTTATCCCACAGTATGTTTCCCTACAGTCTAAAGAGACTACATCTTAAATAACACATAACTATGACCATGAATGTTGTTTTATCTTAAGAACTATATTGATATAAAAGTATAATAATCAGTGTGTTATAATTACACAATCACACTCACAGCTAGAGTCTGATGTTGGTGAGAATAAAAACCACATGTTCATAGCTGCAGTAAGACAGACCACATCCTGTTGAAGATGACTCTTAGAATGATTGTGGTATCGGGCCTACAGCATAAACATCATATTTGGAATATTATATACAAGCAGGCTCACCCAGTTGAGTACGAAAGGTTAAAGCATGTGGCCATCCAAGCCATTTGCCATCTGTCTCTTATCTTATTCTAGACCATAGTGGCTTTGTTGTCTCTGACTGTTCCGATACAGTCAGAGGCTACTACCTGCTGAGTTTATCACCCAAAGAAGTGTTTGCTCCAAGGCCTGAGGACAGGGAGTGCTGACCCTATGGCCATCTGGTGATGACAATCAACAACAGGGAGTCGTTAAGGACTCACATTTGGGGCAATTCGGACCTTAAGACCGTACTGTCTTTTATCTCCTTTTAGACAAACCACAATAGTGACTCAACATTCCTCGGGGTTGATTAGCTTGATCTTGTCAAGCTAATCAAGAATGACCCCTGTGAACAGTAAACAGAGGGCCACAGGGAAGAAGCCATAAAAACAGTGACCCCAGGCATACTGTATGTGGATTAATGCACCGACAGGGCAGCTGTTGAGCTTGTCAAATCCTTCTACGAAGAAGTTCTAAAATACAGGTCTAAATGTTCCACCATTTACAGGGTTTATCATTGGTTATATTGTGTAACATTATACTAACTAAATGATCAAGTAAGTTGGTGAAATGTGGAGTTAATAAGATCATTGGTACAGCTGGAGTTAATGATATGTTATCTGCAATCACTATCTGGGATCATGTCTCTCTCTACCTGCCATGTCCTGTGGCATTCTAGAGACCCCCTGATGGGTGGCTCAGCTGTCAGCTGACAGTGGTGGACAACTGGGACTAGCCCGGACAAAAGCCTGACATGCAGTTACTCAAAGGTTTCCTTTAAGGGTTTATTCTTTTCAGCATTAATCTTAACTCTGTTGATTAACATGATGACACAATTATAACATAACCTGTTAGAACCATATACTAACATAGGACTTCAATCTAGACAATAGTTGGTTGTTAAAAGCTAAACTTTCCATTTAAGCTAGTCTCCCCAGGGGAGACCGAACAGCTGAGGGCTGCAGGGGGATGCACTAAGGTGTTCTGAGGGTCCCTCGTAGACCAATGGCAGAAGAGGACATGGGGGTGAGAATTACCAACAGGAGAAGATGGGAGGGCTCTTGTAATGTATAAAATGCATGTGTTGAGAGAGCTTCTGTGTGCTAGTGGGACCTGAGGGTCAGGAGATTTTGGGAAGGGACCGTGGGTGCTAGGGGGGTGGTGTGCGAGTGGGGAGAGGAACCTGAGGGGTGGACGAGTGGGAGAGATGCTGTGGTGTGGATCTGGTGGTGTGGACTGAGGCCTCTGAGCCACAAGAATGCTGTAAATCCTCAACTCTGCCTGTCAATAAAGCTGTTTGGACATCCATTGACGCCTGCCTGGACCTCGAATACTTTCCAAGAAAGACCCGCAGAACTTCTCATACTTTGGTAGCTCATTGCCTCCTTGTGTACAACAGCAGCTCACAACAGACAACCAGTGCTCTGCTGAAGGAATAATCGATAGGATTCCACATTCATTTCATGGGTTTTTAATGTGGCTAAACAATTTTTAAGATTACATTTTAATAGTAATTTTAACTTTTTAGTGTAAAAACAACGACCATTATCAATTTCTTTTTGCACATTTCATGTAAGGTTTCATAAACCTTTAGGCTGGGATATCAAACTTAAAGGGGTTTCATTTTGAGTTGAACTATTGGGATTGTTTAATTCAAGCAGGCATTGTTTGTTTTAAGTGACTGATTGACGATTGAGTGAGTGATTGACGTGTGTGTGTGGAGAGGAATGTGAGTCAGGGGGTTTTGGGATCAAGGGGGGTCGTGTTTATCTTTGGGGTCTCTCTCTCCCTCTCTTTCTCTCTGTCTGTATTTCTCTTGACCACTAATCTTTTTCTATATCTTTACTTCTCTGGTCTCACAGGATTTCCTAGATAGCCGTAAAACTTGCTGCATTTTGCATGCAGTCTATCTCTCTCTCTCTTTCTCCCTTTGTGTGAGAACACCAAGCCGTAGCTCTACAGTACATGCAAATGTGCTACATAGGGACCCCCCTCCTATTTTTTATGAGTGAGCTCTGAGTCTCTCTGTCTCTATTAGTTCACTTTCACTAGTTTTGTAGTTTTGTAAACAAGACACCGACATTGGTTTGTTTTGTCTTCATCTTATTATGTTTTTTTTACCCATTCAGTTTTTAAGATGGCTTTTGAGACAGCTATGACACCAGCTGAGGTTATACAGAGGAATAGTCTTTATTACACAGACATATTTGCTATTTCTAAAAAATGGGCGCGGCGTTGGTGTATTTGGCCAGAAAAGGGGAGTTTTGATGCAGAAGTTATAAGATCAATGCAAGCTTTAGTCAGTATGCACAGATCTGACCAGAAAACAGGAAAGAGGACCAAGAAGCGAGAGCTGGAACTAAGCGTTTTGGGACATTTTTTTAGAGAGGCGCAGCGGCTGATTAGGTCTCCTAAAGTATGCGAAACTGCAGCTCCACGACATGTGACCTCACGCCTGTCAGAATGTGAGGAGACACAGCTTTCCTCAACCACCCACCCCCCTCCTACTTTTCATGGTGACCCTGTGCCACACATGTCCCTGCAACAAGGGGCGGCAGAGAACAAACTGTTCCCCTGTGCAGAGCCACCCCGCATGGTGACTGGGACGGCAGGAGGGGATCAGAAGTTGGACTGCAGGAGTGAGGAGAAACCAGAGAAGTTGCTGAGGGGAGCGGAAGGCCTACCTGAGGAGCCAGTGAGGAGAACAGCAGTTTCTGGACCGGCCACCAGAACCAGCCGCAGAGGGGAGGATGCAGTGATGACAACAAGGTTGAGTGAGGCCGCAGGAGAGGAGGCGATCGTCATGAAGGTGACAACTGGAGCCATGAGGGTGACAGCAGGCACAGAAAAAGAACACTCTACACCGGCCTAGCAGGAAGCGATGAATCTGTTGCAGGCTCGGACAGCGACAGCGACAGCGAGGACATTGCACAGGGACATGAACAGAGAATGCTTTTTGAAACGCTAACCTCTGTGGGAGCTCAACTGGAGAGACACCACAAGATGTGTTCTCTTTTGAGTGAACAGTTAAGTGAACTTCGGGCAGCAGGAGCTGACATGAAACTGACATTTAATGACACTGTGCGGAAAATTAAGGAGTTTCAAGCTGAAAAGAGGAACCACAAGGCTGGAGCAGAGACATGCAACCGGAAAAGAAGTCTTTCACCCAGCAGGGGGGATGCGAAGAGGCAATGCACTGCTATTCAAGCCCCAGTTCTTATCACAAACCAGAACCTGGAGCACAGGCCATGGTCTAACATGGACATGATCACCGTTGAGTCTCAGCTACCCAGATTGGAAGATGGTGCGTTCCCATGGATTGCCAAGTTTGATGAACTTCTGGTGGGCGTACAGCTGACAATGGGTGACTGGAGAAAGTTGATAGCCCGCCTAGCAGGGGACCATGTGCTAAGAGACTTGCTCAACGCTGCTGGTCTGCCTAATCACGCCATCTCTCAAGCCGGCGACGGAGATCTATACGCCCAGCACAAGGGGGCGTTGTGCCTCGCCCTGAAGAATCGGTATCCCACTTGTATGCACCCAGACGCTATACTGATTGACAAGCTGGGAGAAAATGAAAACCCACGTGTCTTTGTATCCCGAGCATATCAGAAGTGGAGGGATGTCATGGGAGCAGATGCCGACCGTAACCCCACGGAGGAAGCTGTCATCAGAAGCAAGATTGAAGCAGGACTCCCAGAAGCGGCACGGGCTAGGCTGAATATGGTGGTGGGGTTATCTAACATGGACACTCCCACTTACACCACTCATGTGGATCATGCAGTTAACCTTGTCCGTGAGCGCCAGGATACACAGAAGGCAGAAGATATGGACATAATCTGCGAACTGAACAAGACACAGTTGATTACCGCAAAGCAGAATGTGACAATACAAGCCGCAGTCATAGCTAAGAGCAACTCACACGCTGACCAAGTGGTGCCGCAGGGGGCACGCATTTCCCAACATCCATCTCCTCAGGGGGGACCTACCTTCCAAGATTCACCTCTCCAGAATACGAAGCCTGAGGGCAATCTACCTGGCTACCAGCCATTCAACTCCCAGAGATTCGGAGGGTGTCATTCCTGTGGGAAACCAGGACATTTTGCAAGAGAATGCAAGACTCCGCCTAGATTATTCCCACAGCAGCAGAAACGATGTTACAAGTGCAACGAGACAACACATTTCTGGAGAATGTGCAAGAAAACGATGGACCGAACACTGCCCAGAACGCAGTGTCCACCGTGGAGACAAACCGCCCAACAGCGGGAGCAACTGGAATCATCCCCTGGCAACGGCGATCTCCAGATGGGGCTATTTTATCGACAGGATACGACCAACTGGAGAAAAGTTGACTTTGGTGGCCTACGATGGAGAGAAGATGCCACGCCGGTTATGAACCCAACCCAGGGAGCGGAGCCTGGCATCGATGGACGAGATGTGGACAGCCTGATTGGGCTCTGAGATGAGGAGAGCACCATATCCTTCCTTGCTATCCCACACCCTTTCCCCCTTCCCATGTCAGAAGATGGATGACATTCTTGCCCTGCCCCAGTGTCACTTTTGACACCTTGTGCCGTGGATCACTCTATCTCTACCTCTACCACCCTATCTCTATCTTTATTCTAATATCTATCTCTATCTATGTCTAATCTCTATTCTCTACTCTACTTCTAACTCTCTATCTATCGATATCTCTATCTCTATTCTCTATTCTATGTCTAATCTCTATTCTCTACTCTACTTCTAACTCTTTACCTATCTCTATCTATTATCTATTCTCTATTCTTGCTCAGGCACGATGGACAATATTTTTGTGCATTTTTGTGTACGAAGACCCGAGAAGATTTAGTTTTTTCTTTTAGCATGGGAAAATGACAATTTCCCTGTAGCAAAAGTGTTTGTAAATGAATACTTGCACAAGTCTACATTTCTCTCCTCTAATATCATGGTGATTTTTTACATCCACGCCATGCCCAGAAAAAAGGAGAGGTCTTTTTATTATTGTTTCTGTTCTGAGTTATGATTTTAGGTATTAATGTGTTCATGATGATGATGTGTTAACTATTTGACCCATAGGTGTTCAACTGTCCAGGGGGGGACACCTGAACTGTGAGAACTGTGACAATTGGGGTGTCTTTTCATATGGATATTCGGTTCCTAAAACAGGACAGATATTTATATGAAAATATTATTTTATGATATTTCAAAAATTATAATATTCCAAAATTATGATATTTCTGATTATGATTTTGTGGCAGATGAATCTGGCAGATGAATCTGCCAAGGGGGGAGGATTGTGGTATCGGGCCTACAGCATAAACATCATATTTGGAATATTATATACAAGCAGGCTCACCCAGTTGAGTACGAAAGGTTAAAGCATGTGGCCATCCAAGCCATTTGCCATCTGTCTCTTATCTTATTCTAGACCATAGTGGCTTTGTTGTCTCTGACTGTTCCGATACAGTCAGAGGCTACTACCTGCTGAGTTTATCACCCAAAGAAGTGTTTGCTCCAAGGCCTGAGGACAGGGAGTGCTGACCCTATGGCCATCTGGTGATGACAATCAACAACAGGGAGTCGTTAAGGACTCACATTTGGGGCAATTCGGACCTTAAGACCGTACTGTCTTTTATCTCCTTTTAGACAAACCACAATAGTGACTCAACATTCCTCGGGGTTGATTAGCTTGATCTTGTCAAGCTAATCAAGAATGACCCCTGTGAACAGTAAACAGAGGGCCACAGGGAAGAAGCCATAAAAACAGTGACCCCAGGCATACTGTATGTGGATTAATGCACCGACAGGGCAGCTGTTGAGCTTGTCAAATCCTTCTACGAAGAAGTTATAAAATACAGGTCTAAATGTTCCACCATTTACAGGGTTTATCATTGGTTATATTGTGTAACATTATACTAACTAAATGATCAAGTAAGTTGGTGAAATGTGGAGTTAATAAGATCATTGGTACAGCTGGAGTTAATGATATGTTATCTGCAATCACTATCTGGGATCATGTCTCTCTCTACCTGCCATGTCCTGTGGCATTCTAGAGACCCCCTGATGGGTGGCTCAGCTGTCAGCTGACAGTGGTGGACAACTGGGACTAACCCGGACAAAAGCCTGACATGCAGTTACTCAAATTTCCATTTAAGCTAGTCTCCCCAGGGGAGACCGAACAGCTGAGGGCTGCAGGGGGATGCACTAAGGTGTTCTGAGGGTCCCTCGTAGACCAATGGCAGAAGAGGACATGGGGGTGAGAATTACCAACAGGAGAAGATGGGAGGGCTCTTGTAATGTATAAAATGCATGTGTTGAGAGAGCTTCTGTGTGCTAGTGGGACCTGAGGGTCAGGAGATTTTGGGAAGGGACCGTGGGTGCTAGGGGGGTGGTGTGCGAGTGGGGAGAGGAACCTGAGGGGTGGACGAGTGGGAGAGATGCTGTGGTGTGGATCTGGTGGTGTGGACTGAGGCCTCTGAGCCGCAAGAATGCTGTAAATCCTCAACTCTGCCTGTCAATAAAGCTGTTTGGACATCCATTGACGCCTGCCTGGACCTCGAATACTTTCCAAGAAAGACCCGCAGAACTTCTCATACTTTGGTAGCTCATTGCCTCCTTGTGTACAACAGCAGCTCACAACAGACAACCAGTGCTCTGCTGAAGGAATAATCGATAGGATTCCACATTATTTTTACAATTCCTCTTTTACTTCTTTGAAATACACACCCACACACACACACACACCCACACACGCACACGCACACGCACGCACGCACACACACACACACACACACACACACACACACACACACACACACACACACACACACACACACACACACACACACACACACACACACAGTCACACAGTCACACACACGCACACACAGTCACACACACGCGGTGTGTGTGTGTCCGGAGCACGGCTGAGAAAGCCATGGATACGGCTCTTAGATGGCTTGTTAGTAAAATACTTGCACAATTTTACCGGTAAATCTACGGAATATGCGGAAACTTTATCATTTTTCCACCTGCAGTGCCTAGTTTTAATTATGGTTTCTGAAATGCTAACAGCAGCAGCAAGTGAGGACAGCTCAGCCTGTGGCTACTTTTAGAAGACTATAATGATGTGCACGCATCACTCCCCCCCCCTCACCTCACAACAACAGATAGCCATGCCTACATATTAGATTTCTTTTCATAAACTGAGTTCTGAAATAATAATAATAATAATAATAAAGATTTTGATTTGATGACACTTTGAATATTATGGCCCTCTCTTGTCTTACCCCTTACGCTTAAACCTTTTTGGCATTTATCTACATCAAGATGTTGTGAGCTTGCAGATTGGCTTTTTGAACTACTTTAAAATGTTTTTCAAAATAATAATGCCTAAAATGTTTAGGCAGGGTTAAGGCAAGATAAGGCCCTCAAGTCTGCACATACAAACATACAGTATGCACTATGCATGCAGTGTAAATGTCCACATAGAGATACATGTACACCTACAGAGATACATGTGCACGCCACACCTACACACATTATGAATAATGTTTAGGCGTAGGAAGCACACATATACTGTACCTTAATGTCTGTGACAAATGTGTAACTCTGCTAAACTAATAAAAGGCAGGACTCTCAAGTAGAATAGAAAATATTGTTTAATATTGTATTCGTACAAATAAGGAATTTAAATAAAACAACTAATTAATTCATTGAAAATGCATATAAAATCTGAAGTGAACAGTGACATAAAACACTAACATCCCCTGACCTGCAGTACTGATAATGACAGGCAGGCTTGTGCTCCACTCCTGTTTAGCTGCAGGCTTAAAGAGGGGGATAAAGAGGTATGTTTCCCTACAGTCTAAAGAGACTCCATCTTTAATAACACATAACTATGACCATGAATGTTGTTGTATCTTAAGAACTATATTAATATAAAAGTATAATAATCGGTGCTTATAATGACATAATATAGGCCTACTCTTATCTAGCAGATAGAGTCTAGCTGATGTTGGTATGAGAATTAAAACCACATACATGTTCAGACCTGCAGTAAGACAGACCACATCCTGTTGAAGATGACTCTAGAATTATTTTTACAATTCCTGTCCTTTTATTTCTTAGAAGCACACACACACACACACACACACACATGCGCGCGCACGCACACACACATGCACGCACACACAGGGGGGAGAGTGTTAGGGGAGAGAGAGAGAGGGGGGGGGGGGACAGTTTGGTATCATTTCACAGATATTCACATATATTGAGTAGTCTCTGAACAATGCAAGTAATTTCACTTTCACCCTTGCCTTTCTTTCTGCAAATGTCATTTGTTGTTAAAGTATGGAATAATGGAGATAAGAGGTATCTGCCCGACAGTGGCGGTATTGTCATTCAACAGGTGTGATGTATGTATCATCAGGAGAGATGGAACATGTCTGGATGTCATACAGTCATTCATAATAGACAATCTCACTGAATTCTCACATGTTCATACCGCTCAGCATATAGTGCATATACAGCATGCATGCATGCATGCATGCACGCACGCACGCACGCACGCACGCACGCACGCACGCACGCACGCACGCACGCACACACACACACACACACACACACACACACACACACACACACACACACACACACACACACACACACACACATAGTTTCAATCATTAATTGAATATGTTGCTGCTTGAAATTATTTTCTTTCTTTTGTTTTCTTTTGTTTTTTCAAGAATGTACAGTAGCCTATTTTTAACTAACATATTTTTGGGGGGTATTTACTCATGACCCATAGACATTGATCCATGGGGAACACTGCTGTGCAACATGCAAGAACATTACTCACATTCTGTTCTATTGATCGCTTTGAATTCAATATGATTGTTAAGGAAACGCCACAGAGCAGTGTGCTGGGCATTTCCTCTGACATTTGCTCACATTTCCTGTGTACGTTGCTCACAATGAGTCTATATCCTCCTTAAAGCACTTAAAGATACAGTGTACAGATACAGAAAACACCTGTTCAATTGCATTCATAGGAGAAAGTGTCCTTTTTAATTATTACACATTATTTAATACTTTCTCTCTCTTACTGAACCACAGTTGCTCTCTGTCCTGCTCTCATTCAATACAAAGGCTTACAAGGCACACGACAGCATCAAGAAACAACATTAGCCCACCCTCTCTCTGTGTTTCTGAAACCTGTGGTTGTCATGTGTGGTTCCAGAACAGGGCAAATACAGCTATCTCATGCACTCCACGCTCAAAAGTGTGAAGTCATTTGCGTTTCTTGTAAGTTAGACCTCCTCTTTTGACTTCAGTTCTCTGACAAGTTGTACAAGGAATGTAGTTTGAAGATGAAGCAGAATGGATGAGCATGTGTACGATGTACCAGACCTGACAACAGATGTCAGGTATGGTCCCAGAGAGAGAGGAGAGAGAGAGGAGAGGATAGTAGACATCTATGTCTCGGCAGACCACCTTAACCCTGACCTTGACCCTGACACTGGCACCCAGCAGGATGCTCTACAGCAGAACACAGCACAACAGCAGCATGGAGGTAAAACTAAACGCTATATGAGCACCTAACACATATGTTACGCGTACGGTGTAGCTGGTTTCTGATATACAGGCTTAGCCTGGCTCCAGCCAATAGACCCGCCCACTCTCTGAGTGAACTGCATCTCTTGGTCTGGATGTGTCATATGACGTGTCTCTTGCTACCGAAAGCTTCTCAAACCGACCGAAACCGACCATTGAAATCAATACAATGCGGAGGAGGGGCGCGTCTAACTTTTGAAAATCAACAGAAACAGTGGAGGGAGGGGTGGCTGCGTGGCTCACCAGAGTTCTTAATTGCTCCCTTTGAACTTCAAAAGGGCTCCGAACTGCAGTCATTGATTGAGCCATACAAGTGTCGAATAGCTCGTTAGTGATTCTCTCTAATCAATGAAACATCAAAGACAATGACCTGTTTGGTGCATGTCATTGAGGGGAGGGGGAGGAGGGAATGTTTTGTGTGCAAAAGTCAAACACAACCCCTCCCACCAGATCTCTTGTGATTGGGGATTTCAAATTTGAAATCCCCTCCCCTTTTCAATCAAATAGAGCATCACAGTGAGGTGTCGGAAGCAAGCTGGCCATTCATATTTACCATAGGATTTTTCATTATCAGCCACAAAGTCGTAGCAATTCAATGTACACTTACCACTAGGCTGGTGGTTGTAAAATGGTTCCATATGCTCCTGTAGAACCCCCGAGTATGTATGCAATCACTCTAGTTTTATTAAAAACACGTTTTAATCAAGATCGCACGGAGAAGAACTGCATTTCCCATGCTGCTAAACGTAAAAACGACGTCTGTGATTGGTCTAGCTTCTTCTTCTTTCACATATCTTGCGGTTACCGCGGAAGTAGCTTACTGCCCCCTGTCTGCCCGGCAGATTATTGCACATCAGCAGAACTGCGTGAGCGAATACTTTCTTTTACAAATATGATGCACTGTGTTAAAGATGACGATAAGAGAGTCCACAGAGATGACAATCACTACATTTCAGGCCATATGCTGGCCTGGACAACTAAACTGAGCGTGATTTAAGGGCTGTATTTCAGGAAACAACAACAACATTCGCAAGGCATTCTGGGAGTGTAGTTTCCGCGATTTTAAAAATAATGATGTACACAGTCTTGTACCCTGTCCTTTTTTTCAGCTTTCTAATTAATCTTTGCATTCAAAAAAATGTGAATATTGACATGATCCCTCTCCAGCCGAGGTGGCTTTGTCCAAGGCTTAAAAACGTTTAAATAAATACTTTATGAAATGTCTATGGAAGAAATGAATGCGGAAAACGCTTCCGACACCAGAGTGAGGACGGGGTGGGGCTTCAACTGCGATGCTCTATAGAATGGAGACAGGTTCAGACTCAAGCCCCAGCGTAGAGTCTGAAATCAGGCTAATACAGGCTAGCATATGGCTACACGCACGCACGCACGCACGCACGCACACACACACACACACACACACACACACACACACACACACACACACACACACACACACACACAAACAAGTATAATTACTACTACTAACTATGAACTATTTCAATGTGGCACTGGGCTCTATTTTCTTCGGTGCCTTACTCCTTATCCCCAAACCTTTATGCCATTGTTTACGATTTTGATTTTTTTTTTTAATAGTTCAAATAGCTGAGTATTTTAAATGTTTTTCAAAATAGTCAAAACTCACTGTGTGCAAAACACACAGAAACGAGAAGACGACCAGTCTCAAAGTAATGGTGAAAATAAGCATAATATAGCATCGGACACAGTAGCACGGGGCGGCAGTGGCTCAGGGTTAGAGAAACTGTCCCAGAGTTAGTGTTGAAGAGTCCTTGAGCAAGACTCCTGAACCCCTAGTTGCTCTCGGTGAGCAGGTTGGTGCCTTCAATGCAGGTTTCCTCTGCCATCGGTGTGTGAATGGGTGAATGTAATGCACAACCTCTGTAAAGCCTTGGATAAAGGCGCTATATAAATGCATCATCTACCAGTACGGGTCTAAAGTCCCGGCCAGATCGGATCATTCTCTGTGCTGTTTCGGCCAGGGGCTGGTAAATCAGAATTTTTCTCAGGGAAATTCAGTTCGGTCCAAATATCCTCGGTTCCGTTTCAAGGCGGGTCTACATTTTGGAACTCGTGGTACCCTTGACCGAACCGAGTTTAATTTGGTTTGGTTCGGGGAGACACACAATCTCAGCAGCACCGAACAGCCAACTTTATGGCGGTACCCGCCCGAACCTCTGAATGACATATTGTAGTTTGAACAGAGCAGAACCGAATTCAAGTCGTCTCTAAAAGTGGAGTATGCATTGGTCCTAACATTGGCCCTTGTAAACCATATTGAATAATGTGCATTGTCCCAGATACAGTTTCAAACCCCATGTTTACATTCCTATCAATTAAGAACATGAATTACTTTTTATCTGTCATAAAGAATCATAACTTGTCAAAAGGTATCATTAATTTTAAACTTGAACCCCTCTGAACTAACCTCATAGGATCGTCTTGTGTTTTTTAGCCTCTGAGGAGTCAAAGAATAATCATGCCAGAGCTGCTGCAGTGTGTCTGGGTGTGCTGTGTGCAATCCTATTGGCTGGCATCATTGGCCTGAGTCTACACAGTGAGTGTCATTCTATAATAAACAGTATCTTCACATGTTATATTTCATTCAGTAATATTGCTGATGCGTTTGTCTGAACAGCCCGTTCATGCAAAACGAATGCTTTTAAATAGATTTGGAATCATGAAAAAACGCTAGTTTGACCCCTCACATGCTACTTAAAACAGATTTATTTGGGGTATTCTTTTTCCTGTATGTAAAGTTAAAAATGGAACACAAACTTTTTTTGAGGTTTCCCACAGGAGTTGAATTTCAAACTTCTAGTACATGTTATTACACACCTTTAGAAACACATTGTGAAAACGATTTTGTAACTGTTGTAAAAGAAAAAAAAATATGGATGATAAATCCATAACCACAAGATTTTTTTTTTTTTTTTTTTTTTTCACACTGAAATAAGACTCTGAGACAGCCCAGGACTATGTTCATACATTGTTGTATTTGGAGAGAGCAGGCAGGTGAGACATACAAGAAGCATACAATTCCATAGTTGCAGCTCTCTCTCTCTCTCTCTCTCTCTCTCTCTCTCTCTCTCTCTCTCTCTCTCTCTCTCTCTCTGATGGAGGTTTACCATAATATGAACCACAGTACATGACCTGGAAGCCTTTGATTGGTTCCTTGAGAATGTGACAAGACAGAGACACGTGGTGCGTTGGGTCGGTCCTCTGTGTATTTCCACAAAGGCAGTAAGACTGTTGGTTTAGGGGCCATTGATAAGGCTAGGCCTTATAACCCAAACACGATCTCGTAGTCATGGTACCCACAGTCGCACTAACCTGTATATCAAAACAGTTCACAGAATAAAACTTCATGGGCATGAGCCTCATGCATGGATCATAAATTATCCATCAGTAACAATTTTGTTCCCAGATTTTCATACTATCATATTTCATCCTAATGCAACCCACTCTTATACCAAACATCTGTCACCACACCACATCCACCATGCCGTTGGCTGAGCTTCACACCAATTCACCTGTTGTCCCAAAATGCATTCTTCAATTCATATCATGATTGTCAAATTAAAGGAATATTTCACTTTCAAACATGTTTGGAGTCATATTAAAATATACAATAATCAGACTTTTGTGAACACCCTGGCGTTTTTTAAATAGCTTGATTCCATTTTGAGATATTTGACGTTCATTATGAATAAAATAGAGTTTGAAGTTACAATGGCTTTGCAATAATTTGATATAGGCCTAATAAATATCAATTCATTCATTCCCCCTCTTGCAGATTCTGAACTGGTCAAAGGCCGAGAACAGTTGCAGTCCAGATATGACAATCTGACTAAACACAACGATGACTTACAGTCCAGATATGACAGTGTAACTGCAGAGCGAGATGCGCTGAAGAGACGCAGTGGTCAGTGAGACATTATTGTTTTTAATCATTGTTATAACAATCTGATCTGTTATTCTGAACTAATTATAGCTTCTAACACTATTGTTTTGTTAGAATCACATGGATTTACATGCAGTGGTGATGTGTGTTATTACATCTCTGCTGAGTTGGACACCTGGACCTGGGAGAAGAGCAGGCAATACTGTAGAGACAAAAAATCTCACCTGATGATCATAAACAGCAAAGAGAAACAGGTGTGTGTGTGTGTGTGTGTGTGTGTGTGTGTGTGTGTGTGTGTGTGTGTGTGTGTGTGTGTGTGTGTGTGTGTGTGTGTGTGTGTGTGTGTGTTGTAACATATATATTGTACAGTGTGTACTTCAGTAACCAGCAGCTCTTCTGTCCAGGACCTTGTTAAAAGAGTTGCAAGGGACCAGGGGGTGTGGCTGGGTTTGACTGACAGAGAGACAGAGGGAGTGTGGAAATGGGTAGATGGAACACCGCTGACAACACCAATGTAAGACTTTATACATTCATTATTATCTACTTCAATTCAACTGACCACACATATTTCATCTTTGCTGCTTTTTTTCTAAATTGTATTAAATATTATAAACACCAACTACCACACTATCAGTGTCACAATTAGAAAAAATACACCTGTTTTCTATTTCACTGTCCAGTTAATGTGTACCTTATGTCTAGAACATGATTTGAGGAATGTATTGTAATCAATTAAATGTTCCCACTTCTCCAGGTACTGGAGCCCTGATGAGCCTAATCCTAATGGAGATGAAGAAGACTGTGTTGTGTCTTCTGAAGGTATATGGTATGACGCACCATGCAGTTCCCCTTACCGTTGGATCTGTGAAAGAGTTATCCAGTGAAATGTATCAGTTAGCCGGTGTGTTGGTACAGCTACATGATGCCACATATTTGGACATATTGTATTTTCATGCTTTGGTAACATTGATGTTGACACAGGATATTGATGCCAAAGCCCTCTCAACTGAATTGAATTAAAGCGATATTTCACTGTGGGGTCGTTTTAATGTCTACTCAAACTCGTGTTACATTGGCAGACACACTCCCTTCCTACAAAAGCTCATTGTAACCTCAAACTCCATTTTAACCATTCATGAATCGAAATAATTTAAAACAATGTTTTCTCAATTGTCATTTATTTAAAAAAAAAAAAAATTATTGAAAAATGAAATAAATAAATAAATACAGTAAATTTTCAATCAAGCAACTTAAAAACTCTTGCTCACAAAGTTAAAAAGACTTTATATCCCTTTAAACTGAATTTACCTTCATTGAATTGAACAATGTTGTGATGCATTGTATAGCATTGTAATCCTATAGATACTTTCAAATGGAGTTGTTTTCCAGGTTTTCCTCCTGGTGAGATGAGATAAGTCTGGGAAACAAGGTTACATTTCCTCTTACAATAGATCAATGGTTCTCAACCTTTATTGGACCAGCGCTACCCTATCCAACATCAACCTTTACAGGACCAGTGCTACCCTATCCAAAATCAAGCAACTGATACAATTATACATTGAAAAACAAATTTATAAAATGTCAAACTAATTTGATATATTGATCAGAAGTAGCAATCCAAATACATTTATCTCAGGTTACCAAACAGAAACATTGTTATTAATGGTTCTTCTGTCAAATCAAAAGAGCATTATGGACTGTCGGTCTGTCCCTGACTAAGGAGTTGTATAGTCAAAATTGATTGGCCGAGTATGCCTATATAGTGGACTGGCAGTCGACTATATAGGCAAAATGCATGACTTAAAGATTGGCAGACGAATCAGTCTGATTGTATAACATAAAGAAATGTTTGATAGTAATAGAGGATTGTTCCATTTGTGCTTATTCATTTCTCATTTAACATATACTGGCTTGGTTTCTCCCAATAAATGATATAATGATGATATATATATTTCCCTCCAAACTATTTGATAACAAATTGGACAAATCTCTCATTCGAATAGTGGAGATAGGTAGTTGAATAAGACTCCCTCGGCCTCGATTGATTGTTGTTGTTGACTGTTCGACTAATTGAGGTGTTCGACTAATTGAGGTCAGGCCTGACCGGCTGTGGTCAAATAATGTGTGGTTTAGAAATGTGTGTCTATAACCGGCCACAATGGATTCCTTTTCAAGGCACAACAGATCAGTTCATGTAATTCTTTGCAAAATGCTCAATCATAGACAATAGAATAGAATTATAAAAAAGGTCTGACTGAACCACTTAAACCTGTAATGGTTGAGCAGAGTCCCTCAGGGCTGTATACTACTGTCTAGTCTGCTTTCTGTTATTGTGGGGAAAGATTTACAGTAGTTGACAATAGCCGATCGACAAGCTCACACCGTGACGTGTTGCATCATGTTGTGAGCTTGTCGATCGGCTGGGGTTTAATGGGTTTAATTGCACTTGAGCTTTAATTTTTTTTAGTTTTTCATATTTTGTTGTGTAAACGCATATCATTTGTTGATGCTCTGTTTTGTTTTAACCATGTACAACACTTTGGTCAGCTTTGATTGTTATAAATGTGCATTATAAATAAAGTAAAAAGGAAAAACAATCTATTTGATGACACTTTCAAAACTTTCACTAAACCTTTTTGGCATTTTTTTTATATCAAAACGTTGTGAGGTTGCAGATCGCCTGTTTGAACTATTTTAAAATGTTTTTCAAAATAGTAAACAATGCCTAGAATGTTTATGCATGAGGGTTAATGCGAGATAAGGCCCTCAAGTCTGCACATACAAACATACAGTATATGCAGTGTAAATGTACACATAGAGATTACACAGTACAGTGCACATAACGTTTAGGGGTAGGAAGCACACATACTGTACCTTACTGTCTGTGACTTAATGTGCAGCTCTGCTAATGAAAGGCAGGACTCTCAAGTAGAGTAGAAAATACTATATAATATTCTATTGGTACAAATAAGAAATGTAAATAAAACAAACCTGTTTTTCACTGAAAATGCTTTTAAAATCTGAAGTTGAGTAATAACATACAACATGTAACATCCCCTGACTTGCAGTACCGATAATGACCAGCAGGCTTGTGCTCCACTCCTGTTTGACTGTAGCCTTAATGATACTTATCAGACAGTATGTTCCCTACAGTCTAAAGAGACTCCATCTTAAATAACACATAACTATGCAGTGATGTTAATAGGTTTTTAATGTAATGAGTCCCGGGACCCAAGAAGTGTCTTTCGGATGCGTCCCAGGGATATTTTATGGGTCCCACAAAAATTCAACACGTCATTTTTGACAAAGTGCATTGAATTGGTTATTATGGTTATGTTCACCGGTAATATCGGATGTTGACCACTTGGGGGCGCAGATAGAAGCTTTTACCGAGTCTTCATAATCAACAGCCACCGACCTGTTATTTTATATACATCGATAATATATGGATCTTCTCAGTGAGATGTATCCTGTTTGTACTGTTACTGCTTCTATGGAATGGGGGAAATGCTATCTGCCGTGCTTGTGTTTGCTCTGCTGTACAGAGAACCAGTGGACTGGGTCAAAAACAGTAGATTGGGATTGCTTGTAGATCGGCTACTTTTGTTTTGAACGGTTGATCATAGAGGGACGTGCCGCCCCTCTATGGATGCGGGAGGGCAAGGCACAGGTGGCCGCGGTGGTCCGCGGCCCCGGCGGACCACCACAGGGACGGCGCCGCCACGAAAACGCTATAATCAATCAAACAGTTAGGCAGCCTAGGCTACATACATACTGTCTCAGATAGCATACATGCTAGGCTAGCTTGCTTCCTCCGTGTTGTAGTTGAGCCAATAAAGGTTATTTGACCATGTTCACCACGACGTTAATCGTCGCTATTGTTGTAAAGACGCAATGAAGACCTGTGTGGCTTCAACACGTTGTCCAATGTCCACCACATCTATAAACTATAGCGCGCGTATCCAGTTGTTATTGAATGAAGAGGATGAAGAGGACAGGGGGAGAGGAGGCGGGGTCGCTGTCTGAGCAGTGAGCAGACTCACTCAGTATACACTAACATAATAAATACAATATCATGAATTTAATGCTGTCGGAAAATACACGTGACGCCGTCAGCAAACGTTTACATTTGTAAGTTATATTTTAATTGGATACTTTTTAAGTTTCTTTTTTTATTCCAAGTTATTTTCGGAGACCGCTCGCTGTCAATGCGCATGTCGCTGCACTGTAGCGCCGTGTCTTGCCATACACGTTCTGTGGGGGAACACTTTTTGGTGTATCACCTAACACGCTGTGCCACTATGGTCAGAGAGCGGCCCGGTGCTACGCTAAAACTCAGGCACCCATTGAATTCTGTGACCATCGACGGACACACAATGGTGTTCAAAACACACTGTCGTTAGTTCTATCGTCTGTTTTAAGACTTTCTACGCGGATTTCATTTGTGTTAACATAGCGTTAAGTAGCATGCCTTCACCCATGAACAATGGTGGCGTCTGGACTTTTTAAAATATATTTTTTTTCGCGACGTGGTAAATTATTTTAACGTGGACTCCAATGGAGGCGATGCGTCCGTGGGACCCAAGGACACTGACGTGAATGCGTCTTTAGGCAACGTGAATGCCATGAATGTTGATTGCAACCGAAGAACTATATTGATATAAAATAATAATAATTAGTGAGTTATAATTACATAATCACACTCATAGCTAGAGTCTGATGTTGGTGTGAGAATAAAAACCACATGTTCAGACCTGCAGTATAAGACAGATCACATTCTGTTGAAGATGACTCTTAGAATTATTTTTACAGTTCCTCTTGTGTCTTAGAAACACACGCACGCACGCACGCACGCACGCACGCACGCACACACACACACACACACACACACACACACACACACACACACACACACACACACACACACACACACACACACACACAAACACACACACAGATACAAACCTGCAGTAAGTTAGACCACATCCTGTTAAAGATGATGCTTAGACTATTTTTAAAGTTCCTCTGTACTTTTTCTTCTTAGAAACGCACACGCACCCACCAGGGTTTCCGCTAGGCATTTTTGGGGCCGGCCACCTTGGCCGGCAGGATTATATTTTACCGGCCAATCAATTAATTTATCGGCCATATTATATTGAACGTCACATACGTGTTTGCAGATGAGATACTGTATCTGCATGGTGCACCGTGCACCCAACTGATAATTACACCATTTTTGGTTTGCGCTGGGCCTCCTTCCTCTTTATCACAGATGCAATTGCAATATGTTCCAACAAAATAATATCCTAACTATCTACTTATGTAGAGGTATCGCTTGCCAAAAAAAAAGAAGTGAATAGGTTAAAGTGGGCGCGCAACTCAAGCGAACCGTTTGCATGCCCTGCCACACAGTGGCCTACAAATATTGGCTTCACGTCTCATTAAACCTTTTACACACATTTGTTTTATTTTGTTAATGTTATGTTATGATGGCGCAAGGAATGTTGACTTGCCTCTGTTGCTTTGACCACGATGGCATCACATCCATGTGATCAGAAAGTCATGTGCGTGCTTGTATAATAGTGTTGTAGTACTTGAGTCAATGACTCGTCTCGAGTCAGGACTCGAGTCCAAATTTTCATTGACTCGGTCTCGTCTCGATCTCGCCCTTAATTTGACTTGGACTCGTCTCGGTCTCGGACCATTTGACTCGGGACTCGCCCCCCGCCGAGTCCACTCGAGTCAAGTCAATACAATGCAAAGGAAGAAATGTATTATATCCATATTTTGAGGAGCCCATTAACGTTAACATTAAGAGACACGTCTTGTTAAGTAACAGAGCATCGGCTATCTGACGCGCATCTGATACGCACAGACACACACACACACACACACACACACACACACACACACACACACACACACACACACACACACACACACACACACACACACACACACACACACACACACACAGAGCCCCTGCAGCAGCGGCAGCCAACAGACAACACTAAACACAGTCCACTTTACTTTTCTTTTCTCTTACCTGCAGTATATCCTTGTGTTGTGTTCCAAATAAATAATTCCATAGTGTAGTAAACAGCTTCCAAACACGACGTTGTGTGTAGTTTAAATCATCCGCACTGCTGGTTTAAGAAGCGATGTCTTGTTTTCTTTCCAGCTGTAAACTATTAATACTCGTTAAGCAAGCCTCGTCCGAAAGTTTAACAAAGTAGGCTACACTGATTAACAGAGAGAAGTGTAACGTTTTAAGTCCCCTTAGAGAGGTTGAGACAAATAAAAACAACTGGAACAGGGACATGGGGTATTTTTTTGCATTGTTTGAAAGGCATCAGACTAAAATGGCATAAGGTATTTATCACCTTAAACAATGAAATTCAAACAGGCATGTCATGTGTTTGAATGGGGAAACTATTAATGTATTTTTGGTCAAAATAAAATAGTTTTTCATTAAGGTAAGATTTTGTTTGATAAGTTTTGCCATAATCATGCAGCTCTATTACAACGACAGAGCTACAACAGCAATGTTTAAAATGTTATAGACTACAGTAGTATAATTATTTTTTAATTAATAGAATTTTTTTAATCATTGGCCTTTCATGGGCATCAATATTATATCCATATCATGACATTAGACTGGATAATCATGGCCTGTTATTTGGGATATTGTACTACAGTATACGTCTTATTGTGGGCTCGCCTATGAGGCGAGCACACTTTAGATATTGTCATTATTGTGGGCTCGCCTATAAGGCGAGCACACTTTAGATATTGTCATTATTTATCTATCAGTCAGTCAGTCAGTCAGACAGTAGACGGGAACTTCGGTTCCTTTCTACTCCTACATACTTAGTGAGAAAATGAAAATAAAAACATCAATGTGTTCAGTTTACAGTGGCGAAGTGCGCTATTATTTTTTATAGCAATCAGCCAAATGGTGGCGCTGTAGGAAGCCTTCGAAAGTGCGAACTTTGAACAGGTATAGCTCATGCTGTGTTTTAGTTACAGCCATGAAACCTGTATACACGTATGCGTCTCCTCATGCCGAACAACTTTTACCCTCTAACTTTTGACCTCTGACCTTTAGGTCTCCCACAATTCGGAATTATATGAAAAACAGTAAAAATCTATCTCCTCCTGGGATTTTCGCATCAAGTGCACAAAACTTTTTTCACATGAACTTTGGACCAATACGGTCAGATTGATCAACCAGATTTTTTTAAAAGTGAAATATAATTTTTTAATAATTCAATCAATATTGCGGTTTTATGCAAATTATTCTTCGGCCTCTAAATCATACATGCAAAGTTACACGTTCATGGCATTTGGCAAAGATGTGGAGGGTTAGTCAAAGTATCACTGAAACCAATTTTATTCCAATCGGCCAAAGGGGGGCGCTATACGAAGCGTTTGAAAATTCAAACTTCAAACGGGCATAAGTCATGACTCGTTTTGTTTGAAGACATGCAACTTGTTACACGCGTGCTTTGACTCGAGCGGAAGACATCTGTGTCGTTGTTAAGTAAGCTCCGCCCTTCGATTTTCCGCCATATTGAGCAGTTTGTAAAACGCGTAAACCCGCTTTTATTCTGGAATTTTCGCTCCACGTGCACAAAACTTTTTTTACGTGAACTTTGGACCGATATCTAAAGATCTGTCAGATCGGATTTCTTTAAAATTGAAACATGCTTTTTTAAATAAATTCAATGAATATTGCAGTTTTATGCAAATTATTCTTCTGCCTCTAAATCATACATGCAAAGTAACATGTTCATGGCATTTGGCAAAGATGTAGAGTGTTAGTCCAAATATCACTAAAACCAATCTTACCCCAATTGAACAAAGGGGGGCGCTATATCATTTTGAGCAGTTTGTGAAACGCTTAAACCCGTTAGGATTTTTTTTTTGCAATTTGCATGAAACATTCTACACACAATCTAAGGACCTTTATCTAATATGCCTATGAAGTGCACACACACACAAAAATAATAATAATGAATATAGCTGCAAGCAGCGATAAAGTGGCCAAAGCCAAAAACACCTCAAATCATGAACACAGCCTGCAATGTGCGTGAAATCTTGCAAGCACATTCCCAATAGGTCAAGGAACAGATACCACCCTTCTTACATTGGCCTGTTATAGCGCCACCAGCGGGTCAACTTTTGCACAACACATTTTTGGAACAAAATGGACCAATCGTTGACGTCAGTAACGTCAAAGAGAGCACTGCCTGCGATCTTGACATTTTGTACTTTTATAGCCATTGTTTTCTGGCTTGAAGCGAGCCCACAATTGTTTCGAAGGAACAATATTTTTCTAGTTGTGGGCTCGCCTATAAGGCGAGCACACTTTAGATATTGTCATTATTTCTATACTAGGCAGGCAGTCAGTGCAAGTATCAAAAAACTTCGGTTCCTTTCTACTCCTACATACTTAGTGAGAAAATGAAAATAATAACATCAATGTGTTCAGCTTACTGTGGCGACGTGTGCTATTACTTTTTACAGCAATCAGCCAAATGGTGGCGCTGTAGGAAGCCTTCGAAAGTGCGAACTTTGAACAGGTATAGCTCATGCTGTGTTTGAGGTAAAGCCATGACACCTGTATACACGTATGCGTCTCCTCATGCCGAACAACTTTTACGCTCTGACTTTTGACCTTTGACCTTTAGATCTCCCACAATTTGGAATTATATGAAAAACAGTAAAAATCTATCTTCTCCTGGGTTTTTTTCGTTACGCGCACGAAACTTTTTTCACATGAACTTTGGACCAATACGGTCAGATTGATCAACCAGATTTCTTTTAAAGTGAAATATAATTTTTTAATAATTCAATCAATATTGCAGTTTTATGCAAATTATTCTTCGCCCTCTAAATCATACATGCAAAGTTACACGTTCATGGCATTTGGCAAAGATGTAGAGGGTTAGTCAAAGTATTACTGAAACCAATTTTAGTCCAATCGGCCAAAGGGGGGCGCTATACGAAGCGTTTGAAAATTCAAACTTCAAACGGGCATAAGTCATGACTCGTTTCGTTTTAAGACATGCAACTTGCTTACACGCGTGCTTTGACTCTGTCTTTGTTAAGTAAGCTCCGCCCTTCGATTTTCCGCCATTTTGAGCAGTTTGTAAAAAATTCTAGAATTTTCGCTCCACGTGCACAAAACTTTTTTTACGTGAACTTTGGACCAATATCTAAAGATCTGTCAGATCGGATTTTTTTTTTAAATTGAAACATGCTTTTTTAATAATTCAATGAATATTGCAGTTTTATGCAAATTATTCTTCTGCCTCTAAATCATACATGCAAAGTAACATGTTCATGGCATTTGGCAAAGATGTAGAGTGTTAGTCCAAATATCACTAAATCCAATCTCACTCCAATTGGCCAAAGGGGGGCGCTATATCATTTTGAGCAGTTTGTGAAACGCTTAAACCCGTTAGGATTTTTTTAGCAATTTGCATGAAACATTCTACACACAATCTAAGGACCTTTATCTAATATGCCTATGAAGTACACACACACACAAAAAGAAAAATAATAACAAATATAGCTGCAAGCAGCGATAAAGTGGCCAAAGCCAAAAACACCTCAAATCATGAACACAGCCTGCAATGTCCGTGAAATCTTGCAAGCACATTCCCAATAGGTCAAGGAACAGATACCACCCTTCTTACATTGGCCTGTTATAATAGCGCCACCAGCGGGTCAACTTTTGGCACAACACATTTTTGGAACAAAATGGACCAATCTTTGACGTCAGTAACGTCAAAGAGAGCACTGCCTGCGATCTTGACATTTTGTACTTTTATAGCCATTGTTTTCTGGCTTGAAGCGAGCCCACAATTGTTTCGAAGGAACAATATTTTTCTAGTGACAATATCTAACCGTCATATCAAGTTCTCCTCAAAACTTCGGTTCCTTTCTACTCCTACATACTTAGACAGAAAATGAAAATAAAAACATCAATGTGTTCAGCTTACAGTGGCGAAGTGTGCTATTATTTTTTACAGCAATCGGCCAAATGGTGGCGCTGTAGGAAGCCTTCGAAAGTGCGAACTTTGAACAGATAGAGCTCATGCTCTGTTATACGTACAGTCATGAAACCTGTATACACGTATGCGTCTCCTCATGCCGAACAACTTTTCCGCTCTGACTTTTGACCTCTGACCTTTAGATCCCCCAGAATTTTGAATTATATAAAAAACAGTAAAAATCTATCTCCTCCTGGGATTTTTGCGTTACGCGCACAAAACTTTTTTCACATGAACTTTGGACCAATACGGTCAGATTGATCAACCAGATTTTTTTTAAAGTGAAACATTATTTTTTAATAATTCACTCAATATTGCAGTTTTATGCCAATAATTATTTTGCCTCTAAATCATACATACAAAGTCACACGTTCATGGCATTTGGCAAAGATGTAGAAGGTTAGTCAAAATATCACTGAAACCAATCTTATTCCAATTGGCCAAAGGGGGGCGCTATACGAAGCGTTTGAAAATTCAAACTTCAAACGGGCATAAGTCATGACTCGTTTTGTTTGAAGACATGCAACTTGTTACACGCGTGCTTTGACTCAAGCGGAAGACATCTGTGTCGTTGTTAAGTAAGCTCCGCCCTTCAATTTTCCGCCATTTTGAGCAGTTTGTAAAACACGTAAACCCGCTTTTATTCTGGAATTTTCGCGTCACATGCACAAAACTTTTTTTACGTGAACTTTGGACCAATATCTAAAGATCTGTCAGATCGGATTTCTTTAAAATTGAAACATGCTTTTTTTAATAAATTCAATGAATATTGCAGTTTTATGCAAATTATTCTTCTGCCTCTAAATCATACATGCAAAGTAACATGTTCATGGCATTTGGCAAAGATGTAGAGTGTTAGTCCAAATATCACTAAAACCAATCTTACCCCAATTGGCCAAAGGGGGGCGCTATATCATTTTGAGCAGTTTGTGAAACGCTTAAACCCGTTAGGATTTTTTTTTTGCAATTTGCATGAAACATTCTACACACAATCCAAGGACATTTATCTAATATGCCTATGAAGTGCACACACACAAAAAAATAATAATAATGAATATAGCTGCAAGCAGTGATAAAGTGGCCAAAGCCAAAAACACCTCAAATCATGAACACAGCCTGCAATGTGTGTGAAATCTTGCAAGCACATTCCCAATAGGTCAAGGAACAGATACCACCCTTCTTACATTGGCCTGTTAGAGCGCCACCAGCGGGTCAACTTTTGCACAACACATTTTTGGAACAAAATGGACCAATCTTTGACGTCAGTAACGTCAAAGAGAGCACTGCCTGCTATCTTGACATTTTGTACTTTTATAGCCATTGTTTTCTGGCTTGAAGCGAGCCCACAATTGTTTCGAAGGAACAATATTTTTCTAGTTATTTCTATACTATACTATATCAAGTTCTCCTCAAAACTTCGGTTCCTTTCTACTCCTACATACTTAGTGAGAAAATGAAAATAAAAACATCAATGTGTTCAGCTTACAGTGGCGAAGTGTGCTATTATTTTTTATAGCAATCGGCCAAATGGTGGCGCTGTAGGAAGCCTTCGAAAGTGCGAACTTTGAACAGGTATAGCTCATGCTGTGTTTTAGGTACAGCCATGAAACCTGTATACACGTATGCGTCTCCTCATGCCGAACAACTTTTACCCTCTAACTTTTGACCTCTGACCTTTAGGTCTCCCACAATTCGGAATTATATGAAAAACAGTAAAAATCTATCTCCTCCTGGGATTTTCGCGTCAAGTGCACGAAACTTTTTTCACATGAACTTTGGACCAATACGGTCAGATTGATCAACCAGATTTTTTTTAAAGTGAAATATAATTTTTTAATAATTTAATCAATATTGCGGTTTTATGCAAATTATTCTTTGGCCTCTAAATCATACATGCAAAGTTACACGTTCATGGCAATTGGCAAAGATGTGGAGGGTTAGTCAAAGTATCACTGAAACCAATTTTATTCCAATCGGCCAAAGGGGGGCGCTATACGAAGCGTTTGAAAATTCAAACTTCAAACGGGCATAAGTCATGACTCGTTTCGTTTGAAGACATGCAACTTGTTACACGCGTGCTTTGACTCAAGCGGAAGACATCTGTGTCGTTGTTAAGTAAGCTCCGCCCTTCAATTTTCCGCCATTTTGAGCAGTTCGTAAAACGCGTAAACCCGCTTTTATTCTGGAACTTTCGCTCCATGTGCACAAAACTTTTTTTACGTGAACTTTGGACCGATATCTAAAGATCTGTCAGATCGGATTTCTTTAAAATTGAAACATGCTTTTTTAAATAAATTCAATGAATATTGCAGTTTTATGCAAATTATTCTTCTGCCTCTAAATCATACATGCAAAGTAACATGTTCATGGCATTTGGCAAAGATGTAGAGTGTTAGTCCAAATATCACTAAAACCAATCTTACCCCAATTGGCCAAAGGGGGGCGCTATATCATTTTGAGCAGTTTGTGAAACGCTTAAACCCGTTAGGATTTTTTTTTTGCAATTTGCATGAAACATTCTACACACAATCTAAGGACCTTTATCTAATATGCCTATGAAGTGCACACACACACAAAAATAATAATAATGAATATAGCTGCAAGCAGCGATAAAGTGGCCAAAGCCAAAAACACCTCAAATCATGAACACAGCCTGCAATGTGCGTGAAATCTTGCAAGCACATTCCCAATAGGTCAAGGAACAGATACCACCCTTCTTACATTGGCCTGTTATAGCGCCACCAGCGGGTCAACTTTTGCACAACACATTTTTGGAACAAAATGGACCAATCGTTGACGTCAGTAACGTCAAAGAGAGCACTGCCTGCGATCTTGACATTTTGTACTTTTATAGCCATTGTTTTCTGGCTTGAAGCGAGCCCACAATTGTTTCGAAGGAACAATATTTTTCTAGTTGTGGGCTCGCCTATAAGGCGAGCACACTTTAGATATTGTCATTATTTCTATACTAGGCAGGCAGTCAGTGCAAGTATCAAAAAACTTCGGTTCCTTTCTACTCCTACATACTTAGTGAGAAAATGAAAATAATAACATCAATGTGTTCAGCTTACTGTGGCGACGTGTGCTATTACTTTTTACAGCAATCAGCCAAATGGTGGCGCTGTAGGAAGCCTTCGAAAGTGCGAACTTTGAACAGGTATAGCTCATGCTGTGTTTGAGGTAAAGCCATGACACCTGTATACACGTATGCGTCTCCTCATGCCGAACAACTTTTACGCTCTGACTTTTGACCTTTGACCTTTAGATCTCCCACAATTTGGAATTATATGAAAAACAGTAAAAATCTATCTTCTCCTGGGTTTTTTTCGTTACGCGCACGAAACTTTTTTCACATGAACTTTGGACCAATACGGTCAGATTGATCAACCAGATTTCTTTTAAAGTGAAATATAATTTTTTAATAATTCAATCAATATTGCAGTTTTATGCAAATTATTCTTCGCCCTCTAAATCATACATGCAAAGTTACACGTTCATGGCATTTGGCAAAGATGTAGAGGGTTAGTCAAAGTATTACTGAAACCAATTTTAGTCCAATCGGCCAAAGGGGGGCGCTATACGAAGCGTTTGAAAATTCAAACTTCAAACGGGCATAAGTCATGACTCGTTTCGTTTTAAGACATGCAACTTGCTTACACGCGTGCTTTGACTCTGTCTTTGTTAAGTAAGCTCCGCCCTTCGATTTTCCGCCATTTTGAGCAGTTTGTAAAAAATTCTAGAATTTTCGCTCCACGTGCACAAAACTTTTTTTACGTGAACTTTGGACCAATATCTAAAGATCTGTCAGATCGGATTTTTTTTTTAAATTGAAACATGCTTTTTTAATAATTCAATGAATATTGCAGTTTTATGCAAATTATTCTTCTGCCTCTAAATCATACATGCAAAGTAACATGTTCATGGCATTTGGCAAAGATGTAGAGTGTTAGTCCAAATATCACTAAATCCAATCTCACTCCAATTGGCCAAAGGGGGGCGCTATATCATTTTGAGCAGTTTGTGAAACGCTTAAACCCGTTAGGATTTTTTTAGCAATTTGCATGAAACATTCTACACACAATCTAAGGACCTTTATCTAATATGCCTATGAAGTACACACACACACAAAAAGAAAAATAATAACAAATATAGCTGCAAGCAGCGATAAAGTGGCCAAAGCCAAAAACACCTCAAATCATGAACACAGCCTGCAATGTCCGTGAAATCTTGCAAGCACATTCCCAATAGGTCAAGGAACAGATACCACCCTTCTTACATTGGCCTGTTATAATAGCGCCACCAGCGGGTCAACTTTTGGCACAACACATTTTTGGAACAAAATGGACCAATCTTTGACGTCAGTAACGTCAAAGAGAGCACTGCCTGCGATCTTGACATTTTGTACTTTTATAGCCATTGTTTTCTGGCTTGAAGCGAGCCCACAATTGTTTCGAAGGAACAATATTTTTCTAGTGACAATATCTAACCGTCATATCAAGTTCTCCTCAAAACTTCGGTTCCTTTCTACTCCTACATACTTAGACAGAAAATGAAAATAAAAACATCAATGTGTTCAGCTTACAGTGGCGAAGTGTGCTATTATTTTTTACAGCAATCGGCCAAATGGTGGCGCTGTAGGAAGCCTTCGAAAGTGCGAACTTTGAACAGATAGAGCTCATGCTCTGTTATACGTACAGTCATGAAACCTGTATACACGTATGCGTCTCCTCATGCCGAACAACTTTTCCGCTCTGACTTTTGACCTCTGACCTTTAGATCCCCCAGAATTTTGAATTATATAAAAAACAGTAAAAATCTATCTCCTCCTGGGATTTTTGCGTTACGCGCACAAAACTTTTTTCACATGAACTTTGGACCAATACGGTCAGATTGATCAACCAGATTTTTTTTAAAGTGAAACATTATTTTTTAATAATTCACTCAATATTGCAGTTTTATGCCAATAATTATTTTGCCTCTAAATCATACATACAAAGTCACACGTTCATGGCATTTGGCAAAGATGTAGAAGGTTAGTCAAAATATCACTGAAACCAATCTTATTCCAATTGGCCAAAGGGGGGCGCTATACGAAGCGTTTGAAAATTCAAACTTCAAACGGGCATAAGTCATGACTCGTTTTGTTTGAAGACATGCAACTTGTTACACGCGTGCTTTGACTCAAGCGGAAGACATCTGTGTCGTTGTTAAGTAAGCTCCGCCCTTCAATTTTCCGCCATTTTGAGCAGTTTGTAAAACACGTAAACCCGCTTTTATTCTGGAATTTTCGCGTCACATGCACAAAACTTTTTTTACGTGAACTTTGGACCAATATCTAAAGATCTGTCAGATCGGATTTCTTTAAAATTGAAACATGCTTTTTTTAATAAATTCAATGAATATTGCAGTTTTATGCAAATTATTCTTCTGCCTCTAAATCATACATGCAAAGTAACATGTTCATGGCATTTGGCAAAGATGTAGAGTGTTAGTCCAAATATCACTAAAACCAATCTTACCCCAATTGGCCAAAGGGGGGCGCTATATCATTTTGAGCAGTTTGTGAAACGCTTAAACCCGTTAGGATTTTTTTTTTGCAATTTGCATGAAACATTCTACACACAATCCAAGGACATTTATCTAATATGCCTATGAAGTGCACACACACAAAAAAATAATAATAATGAATATAGCTGCAAGCAGTGATAAAGTGGCCAAAGCCAAAAACACCTCAAATCATGAACACAGCCTGCAATGTGTGTGAAATCTTGCAAGCACATTCCCAATAGGTCAAGGAACAGATACCACCCTTCTTACATTGGCCTGTTAGAGCGCCACCAGCGGGTCAACTTTTGCACAACACATTTTTGGAACAAAATGGACCAATCTTTGACGTCAGTAACGTCAAAGAGAGCACTGCCTGCTATCTTGACATTTTGTACTTTTATAGCCATTGTTTTCTGGCTTGAAGCGAGCCCACAATTGTTTCGAAGGAACAATATTTTTCTAGTTATTTCTATACTATACTATATCAAGTTCTCCTCAAAACTTCGGTTCCTTTCTACTCCTACATACTTAGTGAGAAAATGAAAATAAAAACATCAATGTGTTCAGCTTACAGTGGCGAAGTGTGCTATTATTTTTTATAGCAATCGGCCAAATGGTGGCGCTGTAGGAAGCCTTCGAAAGTGCGAACTTTGAACAGGTATAGCTCATGCTGTGTTTTAGGTACAGCCATGAAACCTGTATACACGTATGCGTCTCCTCATGCCGAACAACTTTTACCCTCTAACTTTTGACCTCTGACCTTTAGGTCTCCCACAATTCGGAATTATATGAAAAACAGTAAAAATCTATCTCCTCCTGGGATTTTCGCGTCAAGTGCACGAAACTTTTTTCACATGAACTTTGGACCAATACGGTCAGATTGATCAACCAGATTTTTTTTAAAGTGAAATATAATTTTTTAATAATTTAATCAATATTGCGGTTTTATGCAAATTATTCTTTGGCCTCTAAATCATACATGCAAAGTTACACGTTCATGGCAATTGGCAAAGATGTGGAGGGTTAGTCAAAGTATCACTGAAACCAATTTTATTCCAATCGGCCAAAGGGGGGCGCTATACGAAGCGTTTGAAAATTCAAACTTCAAACGGGCATAAGTCATGACTCGTTTCGTTTGAAGACATGCAACTTGTTACACGCGTGCTTTGACTCAAGCGGAAGACATCTGTGTCGTTGTTAAGTAAGCTCCGCCCTTCAATTTTCCGCCATTTTGAGCAGTTCGTAAAACGCGTAAACCCGCTTTTATTCTGGAACTTTCGCTCCATGTGCACAAAACTTTTTTTACGTGAACTTTGGACCGATATCTAAAGATCTGTCAGATCGGATTTCTTTAAAATTGAAACATGCTTTTTTAAATAAATTCAATGAATATTGCAGTTTTATGCAAATTATTCTTCTGCCTCTAAATCATACATGCAAAGTAACATGTTCATGGCATTTGGCAAAGATGTAGAGTGTTAGTCCAAATATCACTAAAACCAATCTTACCCCAATTGGCCAAAGGGGGGCGCTATATCATTTTGAGCAGTTTGTGAAACGCTTAAACCCGTTAGGATTTTTTTTCGCAATTTGCATGAAACATTCTACACACAATCTAAGGACCTTTATCTAATATGC
Organism: Nannobrachium achirus; assembly: GCF_963921795.1. Taxonomy (NCBI): domain Eukaryota; kingdom Metazoa; phylum Chordata; class Actinopteri; order Myctophiformes; family Myctophidae; genus Nannobrachium; species Nannobrachium achirus. The sequence goes on from NC_137812.1 coordinate 12,553,841, forward strand.
CTATGAAGTGCACACACACAAAAAATATAATAATAATTATAAATATAGCTGCAAGCAGCGATAAAGTGGCCAAGGCCAAAAACACCTCAAATCAGGAACACAGCCTGCAATGTGCGTGAAATCTTGCAAGCACATTCCCAATAGGTCAAGGAACAGATACCACCCTTCTCACATTGGCCTGTTATAGCGCCACCAGCGGGTCAACTTTTGCACAACACATTTTTGGAACAAAATGGACCAATCTTTGACGTCAGTAACGTCAAAGAGAGCACTGCCTGCGATCTTGACATTTTGTACTTTTATAGCCATTGTTTTCCGGCTTGAAGCGAGCCCACAATTGTTTCGAAGGAACAATATTTTCTAGTTGTGGGCTCGCCTATAAGGCGAGCACACTTTAGATATTGTCATTATTGTGGGCTCGCCTATAAGGCGAGCACACTTTAGATATTGTCATTATTTCTATACTAGGCAGGCAGTCAGTGCAAGTATCAAAAAACTTCGGTTCCTTTCTACTCCTACATACTTAGTGAGAAAATGAAAATAAAAACATCAATGTGTTCAGCTTACAGTGGTGAAGTGTGCTATTACTTTTTACAGCAATCGGCCAAATGGTGGCGCTGTAGGAAGCCTTCGAAAGTGCGATCTTTGAACAGGTATAGCTCATGCTGTGTTTGAGGTACAGCCATGAAACCTGTATACACTTATGCGTCTCCTCATGCCGAACAACTTTTACCCTCTAACTTTTGACCTCTGACCTTTAGGTCTCCCACAATTCGGAATAATATGAAAAACAGTAAAAATCTATCTCCTCCTGGGTTTTTTTCGTTACGCGCACGAAACTTTTTTCACATGAACTTTGGACCAATACGGTCAAACTAGTCTCGGCGGATTTCTTTTAAAGTGAAATATATTTTTTTAATAATTCAATCAATATTGTGGTTTTATGCAAATTATTCTTCGGCCTCTAAATCATACATGCAAAGTTACACGTTCATGGCATTTGGCAAAGATGTGGAGGGTTAGTCAAAGTATCACTGAAACCAATTTTATTCCAATCGGCCAAAGGGGGGCGCTATACGAAGCGTTTGAAAATTCAAACTTCAAACGGGCATAAGTCATGACTCGTTCCGTTTGAAGACATGCAACTTGTTACACGGGTGCTTTGACTCAAGCGGAAGACATCTGTGTCGTTGTTAAGTAAGCTCCGCCCTTTGATTTTCCGCCATTTTGAGCAGTTTGTAAAACGCGTAAACACGCTTTTATTCTGAAATTTTCGCTCCACGTGCACAAAACTTTTTTTACGTGAACTTTGGACCGATATCTAAAGATCTGTCAGATCGGATTTCTTTAAAATTGAAACATGCTTTTTAAAATAAATTCAATGAATATTGCAGTTTTATGCAAATTATTCTTCTGCCTCTAAAACATACATGCAAAGTCAAATTTTCATGATGAAATACTGTAGAGGGTTAGTTCAAGTTTCACTAAAACCAATCTTACCCCAATTGGCCAAAGGGGGCGCTATATCATTTTGAGCAGTTTGTGATACGCTTAAACCCGCTTTGATTCTGGAATTTTCGCATCACATTGTAAGCGCTTTGAGTTCACAACTTGCTTAGAAAAGTGCTATAAAAATGCTTTTTTGAGAGTAGTTATTATGTATGACATAATTTGTTGTGAATAAAGCCAATAAACAATCTCCCAAGTTTTCCGATTGAGAGCGTTGAGAGCTTGGGTATTTCTGCTAGTTTGGGCCCCACTAGATATTGGTATCTCAAATCTATGTTGTTTAACATGCAAAAGGACGTGCATGGATTGTGTGGGGGGAGGATGTAATGTAAATGTAATGAAGTCACACCAATCAGTCACATGGGGTGGGGTCTGGGGTTGAGTAAAAAGTCTATTGTATACAGCCATTTCCTACATGTCTTTCTAAACATATGGCAGGAGTGTTTTCATCTCACCTGTACTTGTATACTTGAGTCTGCATAGAATGTTTTATATTTTAATAAACATCACTCTGATTAAAGAGATATGGCCACCATAGTGTACTAGTGGTTATAGCAAATACCTTTCATGCGGAAGGTTAGGAGTTATGAAAATAGCAGATCTACAAGCTCACAATGCCTTGCGTTGTGAGCTTGCAATTTGAAAGAGTGAGGTCACACAGGACGGAATTCATTTGCAAGTGTGATTCGAGTTGCGGTTTAAGTTGGACAAAATATTTCCCCGAATATGAATATGACTGACGTCTGACATCATAGATTTCTTATGTTATAGACCACATGAGACTCACACAATATGTCCATATATGGGCATTCCAAGCTACAGGCTTAATATTGATGATATCGAGGATCTCCAAGGACAGAATTCATTTGCAAGTGTGACTTGTGTCGTTGCAGGTACACTGCTTCGACTGACACAATATGTATATACTGTCTATATATATATATATTGGAATTCCCAGATATGGGCTTAATATTGATGACATAAGGGATCTCCATATATGGGGATTAAAGAGATTATGTTCGTGTGAGTGTCGTTCCCCTAACAGGACGTCATCTAGGAATGACCATATATGGACAGGTGATGTCACAACAGGATGTCACAATGTTACGGAAGGACGGTTGCAACAAAGTACATGGGCTATTGATCACGATGTGAGCGTTGTCAGTTTTAGATAATATATTTGATTTTTTTTCAAGAATGTATTTTAAAATAGCATATTATGCTATTTTAAAATACATTCTTGAAAAAAAATCAAATGTTGAATATTTTGGAAACATTTTAAAAACACAAATCTGGTATGGGGGTCCATAGGTCCATGGTACAAACTAGATAGGGGTCCTTGGACAAATACAATTTGGATGGTCCTTGCAACAAAAATGGTCGAAATACTGGTTTAAACAACATTAGGTTGCCAAATAAGCAACTATACTTTAGAAACAGGCCTAAAAAAACACAACCTGCTACTACAGTACCAATATTTACTAATTGTAATCTACTTTACAGAAAAACAAGACCAAAGTCGCTTATAATAAAAGAACATGGCAACCTTGGTTGTGCCCCAACTTCTATTCAGGCTTTGCTAATGGCAGCTAAATTGCGTTGCATTGTGGGTCATCTGGGTCCTTCACCATTGTTTCATCAAACAAATATAGCCATTTTCAATGTTTACACCATTGGAAGAGCATTGAAGCATTAAGGTGAGTTTGTTCAAGTATGAAGCATTTCCTGTTTGTTGTTTAATCATGATCCTGAACTATTTCATTGTTTGTTCTGCTGATTTTGTTCTTGATTTAAATACTGGAGTAATTGCTTTTAAAATTACTTTATTCAATAGTAGGCCTACTTGCTTTAAAAAAAACTTGGAAGCAATAATATCAGTAGTGAAATTTGCAGATATACAAGCTCACAACAACATAGTGTTTAGTAGGAACAAATATGAGGACTGTCACTCATGTACCATGGAATTAAATGTCCAAGGTATATATAATGTGAAAAGTTAATTGTTAATTAATCACTCAGGACAGTAATCATGATTACACCTATTGGTTTATAGACTCATGTTTTGAAAGCCATGGTGGATTTGGCCATTGGCCATCTTTTTGATTAAAGGGTGGTTCAAACTTGGTCAGAACAAAGTGTCATGTACAAAGTTGTTTAAGTTGCTAAAATGCTATATTAGTTGGTTCAATTATATTTTTATTCCCCTCTATTTTCTTTAACAGTAGGCTACTATTTTCTTTTATATAGCCTATATATTTTTAAAAGGTGGCTCTTGACCATATAGCCTATATATTTTTAAAAGGTGGCTCTCCACCAAACAAACTACTTCCAACTGCTTGAAACATGTTAGTCTGTTGTCTGCTGGCATTAGTTGGACAGCGTTGCCAGTTTTGCTTATTATAGGCGTATTTGGTTTTGATGCCCAGGTGCCCACATGTAGTTGTACCCGTGCCCACATGTCTCCAGAACCCAGATGGTTTTGGTTCCCTGACATCTGTAGTGCCCAGTTGGTTTGGTGCACACCAGATCTGTTACAGTATACTGTAGATCAGTGTTGTAAAAATACTCACATTTTATACTTAAGTAAAAGTATCAATACAGCAATGTAGAAATACTCTGTTACAAGTAAAAGTCCAAAATTCAAAATGTACTTGAGTAAAAGTATTGGCATCAATATACTTAAAGTACGAAAAGTAAAAGTACAAAATGTTTGAAAATAGCCGATCTACAAGCTCACGATGGGACTCGTTGTGAGCTTGTAGATCTGCCATTTTCAAATAGCCTAGGTATAAAATAGGGCTAAAGTGGATTAATGTATGTTTTATATAGTACTGAAAACTGGAAATACTCAAGTAAAGTACAAATACCTCAAAACTGTACTTAGGTACAGTACTTAAAGGAGTAGTTCACCACTTTTCAACCTGTCTTCATATAATAGGTCCTCACTAATGTTCATGATTAAATTACACAATCTTTTTTCTACTCAGTCCAAGTCTCCTAGGAGAGCTGTGGGAAGTTCAGAGTCCATCGTCTTGTGACATCATCATTTTCCCCCCAAAAAATTGTAATCAATATATATATTTTTTTAAATTTTTATTATCGCGAGAACAATGGCTTCCACTTTAAAATTGCAACTTTTCAGGAATAGAAAGCCTGCAGTTTCTATAAGCTGGATTGACAATCGATGATGTCACAAGACGATGGGTTTCTGACCTTCCCACAACCCTCCTCTGAAAGGACCAATTATATGAACATAGGTTGAGAAGTGGTGGAGTGCCCCTTTAAGTAAATGTACTTAGTTACTTTACACCACTGCTGTAGATATACTCTAAATTTGATAAAGAATGTGTTGATAAGTCATAATAACTATGACAGGTTGTGAGTTTGTAAATCAATTGTTCGTAAGCAACAATATTGTGTACATTAATGGAGAATTTTTTGGTAAAACGGCTATCTTAAAGGTCCGCTGTCAGCCCCGAAATTATAATAGTATGATACAGGTCATGTGGTCTTGCTCCAGTGTGCATCCTCAAACAGTCTGAAACTGTCTCAGTGTAATCTGCCCAACAACAGCTGACAAGTACAGTAAGTAGTCATACAGTCAGGCTATACAGACAATTAATTTGATTGGCTTATAATTGCACATCCCCACAATGACATCATAAAAATATTAACTTGTTGATGATTCTTAAAGTGACAGTAACCCTTTAGGGGACAGGCCCCCTTTAAGTTTCAAAGTATTTATTTGGTGTAAAAAAAAAGTGGTTCACTTGTCCCGTTGTGAAAGGATGCAATAGACTATATTCGTTTTTTGTGAACTTTAAACTCCCGTTGAAATCCTGTCTTGCTAAGTCTCGCTGTTACTTCTGTGTCCCATCCACTTGCATTGGAGAACAAGAGTAATGCGAGAGACAGGAGCGGCTCAAACAAAAATGGAATATATGGATTTTTTTTCTCTCAAAATGAGACAACTGGACCACTTTTTTTTACACCAAATAAATTCTTTGAAAGGTAAGATGGCTGTTTTACCCCAACATTCTCTTATGTAGGCTCTCTGTTTTGCTACTTACAATTAGCTACTATTTTGCTATGGTTTATGGATAAAATGTAAAGAGTATTAGATTATTTACTCATTATGTTAATTTTAGGTCGTGACAACAGACTATGCACCTACTAATAGATAAAGTGAACAAAGCAAGTATAGTCACCTTCTGCTGGCCATTAGAAAAATATGCAGACCCCAGGACAAAAATCCACTTGTCCTAGACAATTTGCCCTCCTGGCCCCCAAACTGTGGAATAAACTCCCTGTCACGCTTAGAACTACAGACTCACTCCCTAGCTTCCGCCGTGGACTGAAGACTCACCTCTTCAGGCTCCACCTAAACCCATAGCACTACTGTAATACCCCCCCCCCCCCTTCCTCAATGACCATCAATGACCATATATGTAGCTAGATACCTATGTTATTCTTTTTCTAGAATGATATTCCTATGCATTTGTTGTTGTTTGTATTGTTGTTAGTATACTGCCATATTATCTTGCTTACTATAGTGATGTGTAGCTATTACCTACTTATTGTAAGTCGCTTTGGATTAAAAGTGTTTGCTAAATGGCTAAACTATAAACTGTATGCACATTTGTCATTTTTATATGGGATTTTTTTAGGCCAGAAACTACATGACATACTTTGTCATTATAGTGTTCCACTCTTGTAGTATTCCAGCTTTTGCATTTTATTATAACTGCCACAGTGTAATCTTTTAATAAAGCTAATTGGATTTTATTTCATGTTTCTACTCTATCTTCATGGTGATTTTCAACATCAGGTGAGAACAATGATATGCAATATAAGTAATACATAATTCTATATCAATTATTATTCAGCTAGAAAAGTCTAAGATACTTAAGCAAATCAGTGATTGTTTTATTAGATGTCTTGCTTCTATGGTCATTTGTTTTCACATATTACTTTTATTAGTTAGGCTGCACTTAATTATGATTGATGTACATTGATTTAATCAAACAAATACAATATGTTAACATCACAAGCAACAACATCACAAGCAACAATCAAGGTCAGAAAGTAGTTACTTTTTAGTTCTGCAACATGCAGTTATACAGTAATGGTAACATCACAGGTTGTTGATCTCAAGCTGTTAACATTAAAGTGATATGACTCATCTGTTACTAGTTGCATTGTATGTACAATAGGTAGGTAAGTTCATGGTCAAGGCAGAAACAAAACAAGCATAACAGCATCTTTTAAAACAACAAGGTACCACTACTCAACAACCACAATGCCATTACCATGGCATTTGCACAGGCAAACATAGACACATTTCAACATCAACATGTTAATATGTATAAACATTATTGTTGTCCTGTGGCTTTTGCATTTAAAATCTTTATTGGAATGGTATTGCCTTTTAACTAATGTATTTTCATGTCTCATATTCTGCCTTAATGTTTCTATTCTGCCTTCATTGTGACTTTAAATATCAGGTAAGAACATACAGTACACTTATGTGATGAATTACTTTTTGTGTGTATCAAGTAGACGGTGAAATCGATACTGCTATTTAAACTTGAAATCGTTAGTTAAATATTTTCAATAAACCAATTGAGTTTATGCTTGATTACTAATCTTTTGATATAGTAGTTATTTTATTTCGTAAATGTTAGGTATTTTATTGATGATAAATATACATGAAGGCTTTTTTATTGATGATGAATATACATGAAGGCTTCATTAAAATATATTACATTTTGTTGAATAATGGTATATCCATAAGTGTTTATTACATTGACCTTGCTTGACAGTGTGTAACTTTATTTTTGTCCTGTGGCTTTTGTATTTATAATTTTTATTGTAATGGTATAGTCATTTAACTAATGTAATTGTATTCCTTTCCCCCCATGTTTCTATTCTGCCTTCATGTTTCTATTCTTCCTTCATTGTGACTTTAAATATCAGGTAAGAACATATAGTGCACTTATGTGATGAATTACTTTCTTTATTTTACTTATCAGTCAAGTAGAGTGTGAAATGGATACTACCTTTGAAACCTTTGGAATCATTAAATAGCGTCAATAAGCAAATTCGTCCATTTATGCTTGATTAAAAATATTTTGCTTTTGTAGTTAAAAAAAAGTAAAGTAATATCAGTCATCAGAACCAGTGTGTTTTAATGGAGTTAAACTTGATTTAGGAAGGGTTCATGCCTGACACAATTTGTATCAAATATTTATATATAGAATCAATTAACTTGATTTTTTTTCTTTTCTCATTTTCATTGAACTATCAATGCGTGTTTTTCAGATGCCTCGAGAGAAAGGATCGCAAAAGCGAGAAACAATGAAGAGGAATAGGGTCAGCCTCCCTCTTCCTCTTCCACCTGAAGAGGAAGAGGGCGAGTCCTCTGCCAACATGGTAAGTAAAGCTTCTGGAGAGGAGCTGAAATTTCCTTGTGGAGAGGAGCTGGAATTTCCTCGTGGAGAGGAGCTGGAATTTCCTCATGGAGAGAGTGTTACTTTCAGCGCTCTAAGTACCAGAAATACTCGAAGTGAAATAGAGAAGAACTTGACACAGAGACATCAGCTTCCTGCTGGAACTCAGTCACACACATAACTGAGGCTTGGTTTATTCACACCCATTATATACAAAACCGGCAGTGATGTTTTAACAAGCATTTCCTGTTTCCTGTTAGTAGTCCTTTCAAGCTTTCACAGTAAGAGTTCAACACAATTGAGATCATATCTTAACACCCCCACTTGATCTCACATTGATTTGATTCATATATACATTTTTTCTCCACTTTTTTCTTTTTACAATGTAATAAAACTTAGACAGAGTATCTTTCAAAAAAAAAACACCAACACCACATTCACATTTCGGCTGCAATAAGCACACTTAAATGCACATTGCTTTCAATCAGATCATCTCAAATCACATGAATGCCCTTTTTTTTCTTTTCTTCTTTTGTTAAGCTAGGTTTAGCATGGACAGATTCTCAGGCACATAATTGTTCATCATATCCCCCACTGCTTTCTTTCCCCCTAGCAGTCTGTAGCAGTAGTCTACGTTCATCCGAACTTTATCACACACAGTTACATCATTCGATGAGGCTGGTTTCATCCTCATACTAGGTGAACGTTCAGCATGACTTTTAGCCTCTGACTGATGCCTTCTCTGAGATGTTACTACTACAGCCTCAGGAACCTGTGGTAGGAGTGAATGCTTTCGCCTAGACCTAGTCTGCCTCGGTAGCTCAAAACTGGCAACTGGTCTGGGTCTGTTGGTCCACACACTTAACCTTGTGCATCTGCACCTGTCTGTAGACATTACACTGATCAACATCAATAGTGTTCACTGTGTTCAAGTAATACATACGGATGTTGAACATTGTACCATCTCTACATTTGAGAACATTTTTACCTTTCGTGAAAACAACAGTAGCACCTCTGGTAGTTGCGGTTTGCACGAAAAAAATGTCCTGTGGGTATGTAGGGACGTACAATCCTTGCAGTAGTAGATGGGCCAAAAACATAGCCTCCCAAAGTTCATACCTCTGCTCGTCTCCGTCAAAACATAGCCTTGACACCAAGTATGGTGGCGGTCCTCCTTCTCTGTGCGCAATATGTTCATCTTGATGTCTCCCCCAGTATGTGTAGGCCTCCAACATTGGGCTTTAATTGATTGCTTCAGTTTAATTCTGACTGGCGTCTACACCGCCGTGGACAGTGCAACTGTGTGCGCTGTCCAAGTAAAAGCAATAGGTTGTGCATCTCTCTGTTCCTATTTCTGTGAACTGTAATATTGTATAATTTATATGCTAAAACACGGCCACTTGTTGTCTTGCATTTCAGGGCCATGGCAAATGCTGTTTTGCTGACCTGTCACTCATTGTGAATTATTCTACAACTCCTATAGTCTATAGGTGGAGGGATAATTGCTAATAACCAGTAAGGGATTAGCAACGAGCTTCAGTGTGCCAAAATAACCCAAAATAAATGTCAATTATTTGACAATTCAACTGTTTTCACATTTGAAATGTTGTCTTATATATTAGAGTACAAGTTGTATATTGTTGTATAACTTTTTGTATATTTTTTATATTCAAAATTAAAAGATGAAATAGTGAACAAACTTTAGCACATTGAAGCAAGTTGTTAGTCACTTGTCTGGGGTGCAGACAAAGACAAACATTTATTATACAATGGCCTATTATGTCAGGTGTTCAAACCTATTTTTCTTTAGTATACTTGTGTAATAAAAATGTATAAACATGTCAATGCTTGTTTTTCAGATGCCTCGTCAACGCGAGTTGACGAAAAGGAAACGGCCTACGGCAGAGGATGGTAAATCCTCTGTTGTGGAGGGGGAAT
>NC_137812.1:12563936-12678936 GCF_963921795.1 Nannobrachium achirus
GGCCACCACAAAATAGACTCTCACACGGCTTGACGGGTGGTGGAGGCACTGCGGGTGGAGATCATAAAGATGACACATTTAATTTGAGCCTCCTCAAACCAGCGCATATCACTGATGGAATGTGGAATGTGGTGCAGGTGTAGTTTCACCCACCTGCGACGCTGATAATGACACAACGAAGATCCGACTGATACGTTCTCGGGGGATATCTGTGGGGGAAGATGAAACATGTTTATCTAGAAAAAGTATATAAAACTGAGGGGGCAGAATTGCAACTGGCCCCTTCTGGGTCGTGGCGCCAGGCCTGGACTGATATGTGGCCCAACTGTGAAAAAATAATGAATGTATCAAATAAAATAACACATACAATAAATGAAAACAGTAGTTGAAAAAATGTGCCCCTCACGTATTAGAAGGCCAAGATCAGTCAACAGAAACAAGGACAAGTGTTTTCAATGAATCTTGAATATCAAATATCTAAATACAAATTAAAACACTTAAAAAACTGTCTGGGGTGTTCACAAAAGCCAGAGTAAATGTTAAAATGAACAGACAGATACTGACTGGTAGGACTGCGCAACAAAGCAGACAGGGTAGTGTCGCTCCAGCCTCTGAATGGGATGGCCTCCATCTCAGGATGAACCGTCCCAGTCCCCATTGAAGTCAGGTCCATATTGGGGGGTCCACTGTAGAACAGCTTATCCACCCTACAACACCACCAAGAGAACAGCAAAACGTTAAAAGACACCACAGCCACAAGTTAGGATTCTGTATTACGGAAGGCTGCTTGCCACACATATTGCTACAACTGATGCAGGGTTAATGACTACCGTAATTAATTCCAAATTCTGGAAAGGCAAGCTAATCCTGTTGGACTGCAAACTAGCTACAGTAGAAAGAGATCTGGTAGATATGGCTGTCATTATTTAAACTTGCATGTTGTCAGTGAATGTTGCTGACATGCCCACGTCACCATGCACACCCACAAAGACAGATTTATGAGTCACAGCCAGGCCTGGAATTTCGTCATTTTAGGGGCAAGGCCACTTAATTGGCCTTTTGTGTTGTCCATTTTTTGAGGGTACAACAGCCAAATGCCAGGGCAGGAAGGCCATCAAATAAAACAAGATTTTAGTCCATTTAAAGAATTTGTTGAATTTAAAGGTTAGGGATGATAACCTAATCTGCAGTGAAATAGATAAATGATGGTACCGGTATTTACAATCCGGTCCATGCTCAGCCCTGCACCAATCAAAGTCACTGGATTGGTTTAAAGATGGGGACTTGAGGGAGTTAAGATTTCAGAATCTCAACAATGGACACTGCAGTGTTTACATGACAAGAAAGAGACACCAGTGTCTATACTGTCTACATATTGACAAGAAAGAGACAGATCACAAGGCCAAACTGAGGGGCAACGGCCTTCATGGCCTCCATGAAATTCCTGCCCTGGTCACAGCACTTGTTATCTCAACCCTGATATTATTGTTATTGTTATATTACTCAGTGAAATTGAAAACAATGATGTGTAGTTATATAGGCTGAGTGTTCCAGTTCCAGTTCACTCAAACTAGAAGGCCTCAGTCTTGTTGTCTTTTACTCACGTGGAGTTTGTTGCCTCTGTGATGATGGGGATTCCAGTGTGTAACCAACACGGGAGTTGAGCTGTGCTCTGTTATCCGGGGTGGGAGGCAGGAACCTGGGTAGATACACTCCGTCTGTACAGCTGGGTACTGGTCACCCACTGAAACACAAAGGGGAAATATAACCATTGATATGGATTTACAGCTGTGTGTGGTGTGTGTGTGTGTGTGTGTGTGTGTGTGTGTGTGTGTGTGTGTGTGTGTGTGTGTGTGTGTGTGTGTGCGCGCGCGTGCGTGCATGCTTGTGTGTGTGTGCGCGCGTGCGTGCATGCTTGTGTGTGTGTGTGTGTGTGTGTGTGTGTGTGTGTGTGTGTGTGTGTGTGTGTGCGCGCGTGCGTGCATGCTTGTGTGTGTGTGTGTGTGTGTGTGTGTGTGTGTGTGTGTGTGTGTGGGGGGGGGGGGGTGTTAGGGTTACTTAGGGTCACTATTTTGCCATTGTCTAGTTTGAATTGAAATGTTTGGTTGCCAGGCACCCCTAAGAAAATAGACATCAATGGTAACAAGTCCTCAGGACTCTTTGGTGTTATACTTTTAGCCTAAATGTCTGACTGTACCTCGTGCTGTTCACATTTCTAACTAATAATCAATAAAACAATCAATCAAACCAGCAAGGGTCTAGATGAACTGAGGATTTTGCTGTGTACCTTCGACAACAAACTGTAGAGGTACAATGCTGAGATGGTCGCTGGTATAGAAAATGCGCTCAACTACCCCAGGGTACGAGACGGCGATCGTGTGTTTGGGAAAGTCAGACATAGTCAACTGGACCACGTAGAACAACGAACGGATCAACCTAGTGTCGTTTCCGTAGCCGAAGCCTGCAAATGACAAAGTGCAATTCTGAAAGAAGAGAGAAAGAACACAGGGTATGAAGAGTTAAAAAAAGAAAAATAAGGAAACAATGAGTGACATTTCTAAGAACACATGGCTATAACAGCAGAGACTCATCATAGCATTAATCAGTAAGATTCCCTAATCGGGAGATAAGCGACCGTCAGGTTGCATACACAAACTTTAGAAGGCAATGGTAGCCAATCAGGAGGTAATATGGGAAATGGGACACATCCACGTTGATGACATGACTTTAGAGATACTGTGTACCGCTTTGCGTGATTTTAGGGCAACATCTGTTGGAGCAGTGTCCAAAAATGTGTTTTGCAAAGATCGGCCTCATGGTGGCGCTAGAAGAGGGCCATGTGAGAAATCAGGGCTGGAGGTTGTGGTTTGCCAGCCAAGGAGTGTGTGTGCAAAGTTTGGCATGGATAGGGGCAACGGTGCCGGAGAGTAGGGCCAAAAGTGTGACGTGATGTGACGGACAGACAGACTGACTGACTGACAGACAGCTGGTGGAGGTTTTGATAGTAACTGCAACATGTGATTATAGTGGTACAAAATAAATGCAATGTTAATTATAATGTGTATTAGCAGCAGTGTTATGTGATCTATATTTTTATTTACAATTAAAAGCATTCAACTCACGGTTGATATGGTGAGAAAAGAAGGAAGATTAGCATCAGACGCAGCCCTGCATTCAACCCGGTCTCCATCTGGATCAAATGCTAACAGGTTGAAGTTTCTCAAGCAGTTAGCAGCAATTCTGAGAAAAAAAGAAGAAAAAAAAACAGTAAGAAAATATCTGTCACAATGCGATTATATCATTTGTTTATTTTTCACGTCTAATAGTAGAAGTAGAATTATAACACTATAATAGAAAGTTTAAACCTATATTCACCCTAAAACAGAATTTTAAAATGTCCTTGAATTAATAGATGACTCTTGAAGAGTAGACATAATTATTAGTATCTACAAACATTATAAAATTGTATCCAAATCAGAGCAGAGCAGAAATCGCGTTTGAACACTAACCTGTTGACGTGGGTGAATGCTAACCTGACGACACGGGTGAATGCTAACCTGGTGAATGTTAACCCAAAGCCTAAAGTCTAACCCTAACCCTAAACCTAGCCCTCACCGGATTATTGGGTCCTCAAAACAACGGGACATTGAGGTGTTGCCATCAGATTATACAGAACATTAGTAATTAATGAGTAATGAGTTTGACTGACTACCACACAGGTCCCTGTAAAACCATCATGTGTTATGTCATGACCCAGTAAAATCATGTGTGTGTCATAGTGTTTATTATATGAAGCAGCTCCATGATCTCTATGACACCATTACTTTACCACAGTCACGTTACCACAGTCACATAATGAGAGATTACAACTAACATGTAAAATGTAATAGAAACAACTACATTAATAATTATAATCATATTTAGGGTATATTATTGTGTTAATGTTAGTAATGAGTATAATAACAGAAGTGTATTATGTTACCGTAGTGAAGGTATGATGGTGGTCTGAGGAGAACTGTTGGATCTTCGAGTGTCAGATCTGGTCCCGAGGATCAGAGATGTTAGAGCATTAGCCTCCACGATGTTATTATTGTTATATGTCCAGTTACCCACACCCTGTAACCTGTTGGAGATGAGATTATTATTATTAGGGCCCGAGTACTGCACAGTAGTGAAGCCCTATTAGAAATCACAAAGATTATTATTTTTCCGCTTCTTCCCGATAATACATCTTGTTTCTTGCTTTGAGGCACAAAACGTACCCCAAAGGTTTCTTGGTGCCATGACCAAAACCAAACAGTCATTTTGTGGTCATTTATTATGGAGTTTCCGTTCCACAATGCTATGTAGAGTCCGAAAGTCAATTAACGGAAGTAGTCACTGCTGCACTGAACTGTAGTCCCATTTGAAACATATCAGAAGCACACTAGCACAGAGTCATTCGAGTGGCATATTGTTGTTATGTGTGTGTAGTTTAAGATAACATTTGAAAACATGATAGAAGTAACACCAACAACACCAGAGAAAGACGAAAAAACACTCCAAAAAGTAGGACTTGGTATACGACTAATGCACCAAGGGAGCGGGTGCGTCACATCCTACTCATGATCAGACTTCCGTTGATCCTGCCTGAATGAGCATTTGCAAATTGTGGGAGCCAACAGTCTGGCCACGCAAGACTATGTTTTTGTAAAACGGTGTGACCGTGGAGAAGCGGCAAACTTCCTTTGCCAAACTGTAATTATTATTATTATTCCTCCAGTGTGAGGGTCCACAGCGTAAAAGTGATCACAGATTAGGAACCCTGTCAACAAACCAGTTGAAACTCTTGAGTCTGCATTCCATTAAATGTTGTCATACTTCATAAATCTGTCATCAGATACAGATCTGTTTCCATCTTTCCTTGACAAGCCATGCATCAACACACCTACGCTTAAGACCTTCTCATCAACACAGAATACCTGTTTGTATTAAAGCTAGCGTGACACACTGTTCACATGAAACTACAAGTTTGACATAGCCTGTTCACATGACATGAGAGCACAAGTGTGATAGTGTGACAAACAAATCGTTTATCAGGTAGAACTTGATCTCCTCTTGTCCTCTAGTAACCCTGTTCTCTGCATAATCATTAGCATGGTGGAAAGTAACAAAAACATACATGTATTCAAGTACTGTATTTAAATGTACTGTATGTTTTTCCAACTGTCAGTACTTTTGCTTCTACTTCACAACATCTCAGAGGCAAAATTTGCACTTTTACTTCATTATTTGAAAACTTTAGTCAATAGTTATTATTAGGGCCTGAGCACTGCACAGTAGTGCGAAACCTTATTGTAATTGCAAAGATTATTTTATCAAAAATTAAACGGGAAAGAAAATGAGTGCCTAAACATACTCGAAAAGTCACGCAAGTGGCGAAAAATTACGCAGGCCTATTTTAAAATTCATTAAAAAAGTGTGGCTTAATGGCACGACGGCCTGGTCAATGCTGCTTAGTGCTTACAGCTTTAATTACAATATACTAACAGTTTCAACAATACATGATTACAGCTAACCCCAGGGCTCCACAGGCGGCGTCGCGCTGCTCTGCGTCTTGACGGCGTCATTGACGCCGTCACTTTGACGTCCGACCGGCTCCACCGCAGCGCAGCGGCTGTGACTGTGAGGTATTCATTCTATGGCCAATATAGCCCATTTCCAAAACAACATGAAAATCACTTTCAAACAGGAATATAACTATTTGTGACATGAATGCATGTGAGCGTATAGAGCACACTATGTTCACAGCAGAGAGCTGCAATGCACCATGACCACTTTGTTTTGTCATGATTATAGCCTGTTGTGTTTATACATAATTGTATCAAAGTAGACCGCTGTAATTACATAATTACATTTGTGACATCTAGTCACCCTTTTGAATGGATAGCCAACAGCAGAAACGCACGTATATAGCCTACATTTAATACACAAAGCATTTATTCATATTTTATACATGACTGGACGTTGTGGACGCCGTCAAAAAATTGAACCGGGGCGATTTTTGAGTTTGGACGCCGTCAAGGGAGCGTCCGACGCGGACGTCGACGTCGGCAGTGGAGCCACCCTTCATTGATTAAAACGGGAGCATTCCCAACGTTGACGTTGACGCGACGCTCGACGCGCCCGGTGGAGCCGGGGGGTAAGCAGTCAGCAGTGCTCAGCACATACCGTCCTAGGTTGCTAGTTGACAAATCAATGGACAAAATGTAACCTGTGATCTTTCATTTATAACCTCTTTACCGATCGATCCTCTCGTTTAGCCGAGTCATGGCAAGGAGGAGAATTAAATAGCAATTAAATGACCTGCTGGGTAAAACATGAAAATGGTATTTAAAGTCTAATTGTTTCTGTTGTGTCATAGTGAATCCCTCTTTACTCACGTCATATTAAAGTGAGTGTCGAGTTGAACCCGTCGAGTCATGATTCCTTCTAGCTGACACCACGCCGTGGTGTTCTGCAACGTGTACATCACCAGTTCGATCTCCCTGCCACACCATCCCCACGGACACTTCCACATGGCGAATGGAGTGGAGTCTGTGCATGATGCGAAGGCTGTCTTATAGCGCAGCACCACCTGTAATTATTATGAGATAAACAAATACATTACACGATTAATGAATTGAATATTTTATTAGACAAAAAATAAGAAAAGTACAACAATAAGGTGTGTGTGTGGGGGGGGGGGGGGGGGGGGGGGGATCACTTCTCGCCTGTCTATGGGAGAAGTAAACTTCCTCTGCCTCTGGCCTCCTGAAAGGTGAATTTTCAGGGCAGTTTTGAAGGAGGCCAGCAAGCTACATGTTTTAAGGGCAGGGGTCAAGGAATTCGACACTTGGGTAGCAGTGTCGTAGAAGGAGGATTTACCCATGCTTGTCTTATGGGTTTGTGTTACCAGATCGTTGCTTGCACTCCCTACAGTGTTGTGGCTGTGGGTGTTGCTAACTTTTTGGATGTGTTTAGCCAGATATGCAGGTATCCAGCGGATTGAGGGCAGAGCTGCATTGACTATTTTTATAGCGAATCCCATTTTTTGTTGTTTAACCCTGAGCCATCTTATAGGCAAGCAAAATGTGTGGGGAAAAAGGTGGGGCATGGGCCAACAGCTCGAGAAGTAGTCGAGTCAGTTTGTTTTGGGGGGTTTGGGGCTTATTAGTCTTTAGAGACATTTTGATGTTGGAGTACCAGGAGGTGCTAATATAGTCAAAGAGCGGCTGAATGAGGGCCCCGGCAAAGAGTCCTGAGGTCACTTTTGTTGACAAAAGTGGTAATTCTGCACAAATATCTCGTTCTTCGATTTACTTTTTTGATCACCTTTGTTGCCATGCTATCACCAGACAGGTATTTGTCAAGAATACAGCCCAAATAGATAATCTCTTCTTTGCTAGAGATTACATGTGTCATCAACTTGCCGGACCAACTATCCAAGATTTGACCACCAGGCTATGGCCGCTTCACTGCTCTACCGTGGTTCTCTGGGCTTGATAAGCACTTCCCAATGCAGTTACGGCCAAATATGGACTGTACAAAGCATGCGCACACACACACACACTCCACAATTGAAATAACCTCCTATTTATGTTTGGGCCAATATGTCAATTCATTCATAACCCACAATATATGGCACATTTTTGTGACTTCACTTGGACATTGTCTGTGCCTTTTCACATCTTTACTGTCACCTTCTGCAGTGGCAGACTGTAAAGCACTCACTCACACATGGCTGCGCAGCGTGCATGACTGGCTGCGTCTGTCTCAGTACATTTAAACTACAGGAGAGCAGTGCTTTAGTAATTAGTAAGTTAGTAATTTAGTTTATATCACTAAAGCGGATTTGAGGAGAGCTCATTCATTCATTCATTCATTCATTCATTCATTCATTCATTCACCTATATTCAGGGGTCCAGTATTATGCAGGCTTTACTTGATTTGATAGGCAATTAAATGTCACTGTCAAATATGTTGTCCCAGTCCAGCCTTCCTAGATGAAAGACAGTAAGCCCCTGACAACACACCTTATAGATTTCTACAAAACTGCATATCCACTAATGATGTATGTTAAAATGTTGTCTTTTTTTTTTTTACACTGGAAACATTTAGCATGTCACAAAGTTTAGCTGCCCACTGGGGGTCTTCACATAGGAAGTAGTCAGTATTATAAGAAACGCGAGCACCCCCCAGATATGCATTAGGGGCGGCATAGGGGCGGCATAGCTCAGGGGTAGAGAAACCGTTATTAGAGCACGAAGGGTTCCCGAAGGGTTCCCAGTTCGAATCCGGGCTCCCCCTGAGTTAATGTCGAAGGGTCCTTGGGCAAGACTCTGAACCCCACATTGCTCCCGGTGAGCAGGTTGGTACCTTGCATGGTTTCCTCCGCCACCGGTGTATGAATGTGTGTGTGAATGGGTGAATGTAATGCACAATCTCTGTAAAGCGCTTTGGATAAAAGCGCTATATAAATTTACCATTTACCATTACAATGTCCTCAATCTCTAGGCAGTTCTCTCTACGCTGTTCAGAATGTTTGTTAAAAAAGTAGTGAAAATATAACTACAACCAAGGTTCAAGGTTGTACTTTATTGTTACATCTTTTGTACAGGTACATAAGAGTAAAACTTATTTTTGTTCGGCTTCCTTCAGACAATGCAGTAGTATATATGTATATTTTTAAAAAAAACAGCAGAACAACAAAAAAACCTATATCTACAACCTCACAATGCATCTTGATGTGACTCGTTGTAGATTGTAGATCAGCTATTTTCACAATTTTTCTTTTATCCATTTAATTAATAATAATCTTGACCTGTACCTACCGTCATTGTCATATTAGGGTATGTGTCCTTTGGGTGAAAGCTCAGGACAGTTCCATAAAAGTTGTTCTGTTGAGCTCCTGCATGCTGGGCTCCACAGAGCAACAGCAACACCACAGCTACTGAAGAGACACTCATGGTTTACTGAGACAATGTATGATCCACTGCTGTGTTTTATACACACACACACGCACGCACGCACGCACGCACACACACACACACACACACACACACACACACACACACACACACACACACACACACACACACACACACACACACACACACACACACACACACACACACACACACACACACACCAAACATTTTGAATATTTGACAGTGGAACAAGATAGCTGGTATGAAAGAAGAATGTAATGTACGGTATGTCTGTCTCTGTCAAACTGTACCTGCCTGTGTAGATCAAAGATGACATGCAGGTATTTATGGTATTACTGTTTTGTATGACAGTAACATAGGTAAAGATAGACTATCTGTTAACAAGCATTCTAACCCATCCGTCCGTCCGTCCGTCCGTCCGTCCGTCCGTCCGTCCGTCCGTCCATCCAATAAACCACAACTTGAAAACCAACCACTGTCCGTCTTTTCATGGAATTCACTGTACCTTCATGTTCTGCCAGTGGCGTCAGTTCAGCAAAAGCTAGGGTATGGCAAAGATGGGAGTCCTCATGGATAAGAGGCATTACATTTTGTATAACACGGCTGTATTGTGAAAATAGCAGATCTACATGCTCACAACGCCTCGTGCTGCGAGGCGTTGTGAGCATGTAGATCGGCTATTTTCACAATGTCTGAAAAAAAATGAATTTTGGCCGTTTTTTACACAGGTTTCTACGGTTTCTTGGTCTGGAAATGGCAGCCTGGAACGGTTGTTCAAGTGCAGCTAAACTTGGCATGTTAGTAAATGTGCCACAGTTAACAATAATGCTTTGCACCTGTGCAGCTGACCTGCGGAACCTGGGAATATACCATTTTGTCAAGATGGGGAGAAGTGTGGAGAATAGTTAAAGTGACCGTTTTGTTACATTTTGCATTTGTAGTTACTTTACTGTAATTTAACAACATAATAACCAGCGCAGATAGACAAAGAGACATTCATGGATTTATATTTAAAAGTAACTTTTATTTCCCCCCTGGACCCAGGGTATGGCAGCTGCATACCCCTGCCATACCCAATTGACGCCCCTGTGTTCTGCAGAGGGCTGGTTGAGGTGACCCAATGACCTTTCCTCTAGTGCAGGGGTGGGCAACATTGTATTTCCTCACTCACTCCAGGAGGCCACATTGCATACTGTTGCTGTCATCAAAAACCTCTATATTTGATCGTAACTTATTTAGTAAATTAATGTCCCACTCCATCATTCTACTGTCACGAATAAGTAGCTAAACATAGCCAGTCTACAAGCGCAAAACGTGTCGCAATGCGACGCGTTCTCCGCTTGTAGACTTTTTTGCTTTTTTTTATTTATGCTCAAATGCAACTTTCTGAACTTTATTACAAATAATTTGGACATAAACAAGAGAATACAATTGTAATACTGCAACTGGTGGCCACCGGGCCACCAGTTGCATATTGTCGCTGTTGGGTGGAAACCTTGTATGTCCAAAACCGTTCGTTTTGCATTTATCATTTTAAAGATTAACTAAACTAGTGACGATCTACAAGCACACAACATAGATCTTCTGTTTTCACTACCTTCGAGCTGCGGCCTTGTATGATGAAGCAGAGCTTTACTTTGCGAAAGAACGTACACATTTGAAACTTGGAGATACGAGGTTTCCACCCGACAACGACGATATGTATGCTCTAGTGTCACCTTTAGGAAGAAATGTCAATTTGCTTCCTGTTTAAAGGCACTTTGTTCCCTTTCAGTTAAGGTATTTAATTTTACTTTAAAGATCGTTAAACGCTGTTACACCCAACACTGGTCAGGGTCCTTGTCCTTAAATGGTGTTAACATAGCTCCACTCTCTCTTCTGATTGGTCAATATTTGATAGTTCATACAACTAACAATAGTTTGTCTCTCAGACCTGTGGGTGGTGCGAGTCCGGTCAATGCTGCTTGCAGCTTTAATTTCCAATATCATTGCATTGCTGAGCCATTAGGCCACATCACTTTTTGAGAATTTTAAAATACGTAACATTCCACCACTTGTGATGTGTGTGCAAAGTTGCGCAACTTTTGGACTACGTTTAGGTCCTCATTTTCCCCGTTTCATTTTGGATTAAATAATCATTGCAATTACAATAGGGCTTCACACTGCTCCGCAGTGCTCAGGCCCTATTAATAACTAGTAATTAAAGTTTTAAAATTATAGTAGTGGAGTAAAAGTGCAATATTTGCCTCTGAGACATAGTGGAGTAGAAGTAAAAGTACTGACAGTAGGAAACACTTCAGTAAAGTAAAAAAGAAAAGAAAGAAAAAGCTCCCAGAATTTGTTAAATACAGCACTTGAATACATGTACTTTGTTACTTTCCACCATGCTAATGATTATGCAGAGGGCAGGGTTACTAGAGGAGATCAAGTTCTAGCCTTCCTGATAAACTATTTGTTTGTCACGCTAGCATCATACTTGTGCTTTCATTCAGGTCAACAGGTTAAATAGATAGATAGATAGATACCTTTATTATCCCAAGGGGGAAATTCAGTTGTCCAGTTGTAGCACAGCAGTATACAGTTATTTACAAAGTTACAGAGAAGTAGGAAAAGATAGATAAGAGTAAAAAACAAGAGCAGTACAGTACCAAAAAAGAGAAGGTGCATCAATAGAGGGGGCGAATTAAATAAGCATATATACATAAAGTGTCTTAGGCTAGCTAGCATCATACTTGTGCTTTCATTCAGGTCAACAGGTACACACTAGGCTAGCTAGCATCATACTTGTGCTTTCATTCAGGTACACACTAGGCTAGCTAGCTTCATACTTGTGCTTTCATGTGAATAGGCTGTGTCATACTTGTGGTTTCATGTTTGTCACGCTACCGTAGCTTTAATACAAACAGGTATTCTGTGTTGATGAGAAAGTCTTAAGCGTAGGTATGTTTGATGCATGGCTTGTCAAGGAAAGATGGAAACAGATCTATATCTGATGACAGATTTATGAAGTAACATTTAAAGGAATGCCGACTCAATTTAATTGCTTTTAAGATAACAAGTTTGGCCACCATGTCCCATGAATACAAAAGTGGATAGTAACACGTAGGTATTGAATTACACATATAATATCTAAACATTTCAAGCAGTTTATGTCATGGCACCGAAAGAGCCTCCAGTTCCTAACAGGGTTGGTGTCCCCACGAAATCAGACCTTTCACAACAGTGCCATTTCATAGTTCTGACTTGAAATGGCACCGTAATCCAGTTGGTCGTAGAAGGTGTCTTTTTCTACCTCTGGTGAATCCTCTGTTGGTGCATAACAGAATATAACTGTCAATTTGGCAAAAGCTGAATTAGGGTTGCAACGGTATGAGATTTTTAACACCGAAAACCGTGTCCGTGTCAACACCGCGGTTATGGGTAACACCGTTTCAACCACCATTGTGTGTCTTGTCGTCTTGTGAGCACTCAGTAGCAGCCAATGCTACCTCAAGCTACAACAACAACAACAACCATCCGACCATATTAAAAATGTGGCTTTGTAAAAAAGCAACAACACTGTTAAGGCCCTTTTACATCTAACAACTTTGAAAAGATTTCTCAGTCGTAATAAAGTCGAGGCGCGCTCCCGTGATTCAGTCGTTATTCAATCGTTAAATGTGAGGTAGTGTTCCGAATTGATTAAAAATTCAGCTTTGTAAAAAAGCAACAACACTGTTAGTGTTACAACAGCCCCGCGTTTTCTTGTTTGGCTAATCGTTGTTTTTCTGCCTACAGAGCTGTGACATTATAAAGCCACAACTTGTCTCCGAACGTGCCCTGTGAGTGGGGATGAGACATCATGCAGTCTGATGGGCTGTGCCTCGCCTCGTGGATGATCCGTTGATTCTGGATCTGTTCTCGACACTCCCACACAAGGAACGGCTCCCGGCCTCCCGCGATTGAGAACCGAATCCCATCGTTCATTTAAAACAGCTGTCACATCTCTACTGCGCTCCTCGGGCAGAGAAGAGCAGCGGATGTGTTTTCTTTTTATATAACGGTGTTATCGGTGTGCAAGTAAAGTACCGCTGCAACCCTAAGCTGAACCTGGCTGTGATTATTCTCTCATTTACTGGCTTCCATTCCAGCAAGCATTTGTGGACCTGTTTTGTTGTAATGATGGCTACTCCTCTACTATGAGGGTCATCTGTTCTTCCAGAATACAAAATCTGTTGTCCTGTTGCTAGCTGTCTTGTGCCACTACCTGTCCATCTTGTTTCACGCACTCCTAAAAGCTCGATGTTATAGCTTTATAACATCAAAGTGGTAGGGCTGCAAGCGAACCTTCGGAGATTTGAACGTTCGTTCGTTACGTTGGCAATCGAAGTTCGAAATTAATGGGTTCAGGTTTTTTTTTTTTTTTTATTATTATTTTTTACACGAACAAAATAATTATCAGAATGTGATAGGCCTATTCAGAATATCACAGTAGTAGAGATAGCCAAAGACGAAATAAGTTAGGCCTACCGGTAAACACTAACAGTTAATGGTGACCGTTATAGTAGTTATAAAATGCACCAGAACAGCTTGGAGCGATCAAGGACCGTCCTCCGCTCCAATTGCGCTCCTATTTGGGGCCGCGAACCGGGTGGCGAATCAGCCTCGCTGACACACGCTTGATGACAGTAGAGTGAGAGCAGCCGAGCTGGGCAGAGACAGACGTGTGTGCTCTGAACAGCGAACACCCATCCATGCACCCAAAGATTAAACAGCCTTTCTCCTAAGCATGAGCAAAGATGGATTTCATTGCAACCCCCTAAAGGATCTATAATGCGATTTCTGGGGTTGTTACATCGAGACCAGTTCAGCCCGAACGCGACGCGCTCCGACGCAGTCACCAAGTCTAATCATCATCCGTGCAACTCCGCTATACATTGAGCCTGTTCGTCAACAAACTGTGTAACATTTTCTCCGATTGGGTTGGATTTTCCAAGTGTTAGCCTAGGTGTTAATGCGGCCACGCATCCACGCGTTTTCAATGGATAAAACAGTGCATTTAAAACATTTCCTACACTGTTTTAGCTGGTTAAAGGTACAGTACGTTCGATGGTTCGAAGGTTCGGACGTTCGGTTTTTATTCAATTGAACGAACCATCGAAGGTTCGATGGTTCGTTCGGAAAATCCCCCCGAAGTTCGAATCCCTAAAACAGCGCTAGATTACAGCCCTAGAAAGTGGTAGAATTATACTTTTGTCGTTATTTTTGTCTCGGATCTGTTGAAATAGCGAGGAACACAGCACTGCCCATATTGACAATAAATATGGGACCTACACACTAAGTCAAACATAGGAGTGGTTTGCACCGCTCAAAAAAAAACATACGTTTTGAGGTCTGTTTGGACACGTTAACCATATCTGCGCGAAGTAGCCTAAGTATTATTCCCTAAGATGATCAGGAAAAGGGAGCACTGGTATAAAATAAAGGGTGTCTATGTTGCCCTGTGTTGTCTGTAAGGCATGTGTGTTTATCAGTGGAAATAGCGAGTTTAAGCTAGATGATTTTCAGGACGGCAACGCCAGGCGGACTACGGCTGCTATGACGTAATCGCCGTAGCGATTAAGCAAAGCCTCGGCGGCGAAGCATTGCGATGCTTAAACTGGCTAATAACTAAGAACTGTTGGCTCCAAAAAAAATGATTAGAAATAAATGAAAATGGTTATAAAGCTCACATTATTAGGAGGTCATCAGAAGTCACCAGAATAAATTGTTTTCAATGAATCTATCATGCTTAAAATGGAGTTTGATGTTATGATGGGTTTGTATAGGAAGGGGCGTGTCTGATAAAATGAAGATTAAACATCTAAATAGTGAATCAAGCAACTTAAAATCTGTCCAGGGTGGTCACAAAAGACGGATTAGATGATAAAATGACCAAAGGTTCTTTTAAAGTGAATTATCCCTTTAAAACCCCAATGAAATGACTATTTGGGGTATTTTATTTTGAAGTTTCATTTTGAAAAGGAAGCCTGTGTCTTTCTGAACCTATCCGAGGGGACCAGCCCTTCAGGCGATGGGATTTAAAATCTGAGTAATGGGAGTAATGGGAGCCAGCAATGGGAAACAAACAGGTGAATGTAATCAAAGGTAATTCATTTATATTCAAAAACTCTATCTATGTCATCACTTTTTGAATTTCTGTTCACAGGAAGTAATTAAGAATGGCCTATTAGGGACCTTTGATATAAATATACACAGAAATTGTTTATTTTCTATTTGTTTTGGCATCTAGTGTTAGGTATGGCCATATTATCACTACAGATATGCTCTAAAAGTGTGAAAAACATGTTTTTGATTTCACCCCGTCTTTAAATAAAAATGTATTTAGTTTGTCATATTTTAGTAATCTGAAATGTCTACTACCGGTAAATAGGCGTATCATAAGATTTTAGTTTACTAAATCTACAGTTGATTTTGACGACAAAAATGTATTTTGGCAGGCATTGATGGTGTCATAATGCCTGATTTTACCTTTGGTTGCATGCTGAAAATAGCCGATCTACAAGCTCAAAACACAGACGCTATGTGAGCTTGTAGATCTGGAATTTTCAGTGCAACCATACATAACATGACGTTTAGTTCTACTGGATCTCTTCTCCACTAATCTCTCCCTAGTCTGGGATCACTTCACTTTACGGGGTTTGATCCGGTCGGGAGCGGAAACCACTTTATGTCATGTTGTAGTCCTGGACGGACTACACTTTGGCCGGAACTATCAACCGGATTCAGTTTTAACCCAAAATATTCCCCTGCACCCAAGGACATAGTTTTAGGGCCTACCTAATAAACACCTTGATGCGGCGTTGTTTTGCTTTCGAAAAATTCTTTTGGTATGTGCATCTTTTAGTCCAACTCGTAGAAACTGGCAAGACTACACTAGGCTCGAGCATTTTAATTGTGATTGGGGAAACAAACGAGGGGAACTAAATCAAAGCGACGCCGCTTCTTCTAGTGGTTTCCGCGCTTTAGGCGGAAACCAAACGGTCTGTTGTGAACGAACACCAGGCTTTCTCCCCAGAAAGACTGGTAGGCGAGGTTAATCTCTCCCTACCATTATAGTCCAGTTTTTTATTTTGTTTAGGAATGTGTCAGTATATTTAGACATAGATGAAATCAACACTGCAGAGAAACACATTATCAAATCAAAGGCTTCATACAACTGCCAGATGTGTAGCTCTTATTTTGCTGTGTCCTTGTGTTTCTGGTGTTTTATTTTGTAGTAATGTTTGAGTGTTTCCTGTCTGCCCTTGTTGTTGCCTGTCTTGTCTCATCCACCATGATATTATGGTTCATCTTGCTCACCTGTGTCAAGTTAGCCCCCAGCCTATCCTGTGTGTAATTGCCAATTGACGTGCACCTGTGTCTAGTTAGCTCCTGAGTATATATAGACTCCTGCATGTTTCAAGAGTGTTTGCCATTTCTCTGTGAGCAATGAGCATGTGTCTGTGCCGCTTCTCTTAGAAGAGTTTCAAGAATGAAAAATGCAGTTTCTGGCAATCTAGCTCAAATGTTGTCATAATCTCTATCCTTGTTGTGATTTTGTCGACAAACTATGATGACAAAATGACTGTCGACTACCCTTTTCACTCTCAAAAACTAAGCTATGATGACAAAGTCATCAAACAAAGTCAACAAATAAAAACTGAAGATCAAATGTTAGGGAGGGACTGGTAGAGAAGAGATCCAGTAGAAGTAAAAGTAATTTTAATGTTTGGTTTGAATCGAGTGCTGCGTTGTGAAAATAGCAGCTCTACAAGCTTTCAACCAAGTGTAAAATCTGCCATCAAAGCTCGCCAAAATAGTCCTTTGTATAAAATCATAGACTAAATCTGTCAAACTCAACACTGGAATGGAAGTGTCATCAGTGGTGTAAAGTAACAGAAGTGCATTTACTTAAGTAATGTACTTATGTACAATTTTGAGTTATTTGTACTTTACATTTTCCAGCACCTTTACTTCTACTCCACTACATCTCAAATCCAAATATTGTACTTTTACTCCACTAAATGTATTTGAAAACATTAGTTACTAGTTACTTTGCAGATACAAATTATAATATTATAAAACACACATAAACCACTTTAGCCCTGTTTTATACCTTGGCTATTTGAAAATAGCCGATACAAGCTCACAACGCGTCACAATGTGACGCGTTTTGAGCTTGTAGATCTGCTATTTTCAAACATTTAGTACTTTTACTTTTGGTACTTTAACTACATTTTGATGCCAATACTTTCATACTTTTACCTAAGTATATTTTGGACATTTACTTGTAACGTTGTACATCTACAGTGCAGTATTGATACTTTAACTTAAGCACAAAATGTGAGTACTTTTTCCACCACTGGGTGTCATCCCATCGTAGGGCTTGTGTAGTGCCTGAGAGAGCACGCAAATAACAAACCCATCAAATCAACATTACTTTTGATTTGTCTTTTTTACGTGGACCATTAGCCCGTCGGTTAATCTTCCAGTCCACATGAAAAGAGCCACATACGACACACATACCCAGGGCCGTAGCGCGCCTAATCGGCGCTCTAGGCAAGCTCTCTCGAATGCGCCCCCCCACTCCCGCGATTTTTGCGGGTTTTGCCGTGAATTTAGTCGGTTTTGGGTTAGGGTTAGGGTTAGGGTTTTGGGCTGGTTTGGGTCCACTCCCTCCATTTCGGCGCCCCCTCGGCGCCCCCTCTAGGCTGGCGCTCTAGGCGACCGCCTAGTCCGCCTATAGCTAAAAACGGCCCTGCACATACCAATCTAACATGGCTTTTATACCAACATCCAACAAACCCACTGACAGTACAATCATTTTCATAGAGGGATGGTCTTCCAGTTAGACCTTGCATGGATGAATGAATGAATGAATGAGTTTTATTAGTAGAACACTTTTCCAAACATAGTTCCAAAGTGCTTTACAGACATTAAAAACAAGAGCAAACATTAGTAAAGGACCTCAAAGGAACATTTAGAATCTTGGATGTTTAGCATTTATTTGGAGTTTCTTCTTTTTTTTATATATTTTTTAAATTTAACAACACTGGATTTATTAAAACAATAACTTGCATGTCGGTGAGGAGGTCCCAGCAGTGAAATGTGTCAGTAATAGCGTCAAGACAATTTATCCACATTTTATTCTTAGGCTATTTCAAAACAAAATAGTTGTAAGCTCACAATGTGCAATTGTGAATTGTAGATTAGCATTTTGGGCCGGGCTTTCAAATTTGGAATAATTTTGAAAAGAAATGTCAACACGAATCTTCTCTTATATGGTGGTTCCTGGCTGATGATAATAATAACCAGGCAGCCACCGAGGCCCGGCACCGCCCACAGGCCAATAAGCCTAGAACAATAAAATAAATACAATAAATGTAACAAGATGTAATAAAAGATAACATAACATTAATAACAAGGGGGGGGGGGGGCTTTTATGGCTCAACCTAAAGGCCCGTGCACACTGAGCAGATCCCGGGGCCGATTCATCCCGATCAGATTTCGGAATGACCCCCCGGGAAAATCGTTCGGTCGGCCCCGGACTCGGTCTTGGGTTTGTACGGTACCCCGACACGATCGGATTATGTTAATGGTATTTTTATGGCCTCGGGACTCGTCGGAAGCTCTTCCGAGAATATCAAACTTGCTTGATATTCTCGGGCCATCGGGTAGGAATCCTTTACAATTATTGTCGTCTGAATGAGCTACCGGGTTTACTTCAGATTTTATCCAAGCCAGCTCCTCCTCCTTTTTTTTTTGGCTGCGCAGAGTGTAGGTTATTCTATCACCTCACAAAAAGCTTTTCCCCACGACAACACGTGGGGATAATATCTGTATTATATTTATATCTAAGATAGGCTAATAATATATTTGGATATATATATAATAAGATAATAATACATCTCGGAGTTGGCTGTTGCATGCCTCTCTTCTAACATCTAATCAAATCACAATATGCGAGGCACCCGTGTATTAAGGGCTCTAAATTGACCTAGTGCAACTTGACTGTGTATGGAACCAAGTGAACCCTACAGGTAAATGTTCCTTTTTGGACAGTTGATTGAAGGCTTGGATGAGGCAATGGATTTTATTAAATCAATGATATTGGAGATGCGACACTCTCAGCCGTGTCTTGCTGGAAGCGCATCACATTGCACACTGCGAAAGTTTGCGTACAAACCGCAACATTCCAGAAGAGTGGCAGTGATGGAGACTGTAATCTTTTAAAATATGTATAGTGAATGAAATCATGCTGGACGACTGCATTATTATGCCCTTCTTAACTATGCGTAAAAGGTATACACACCTACCAGAGGAGCGAGACGCGCGCTGGGATCCTTTCCACTTTATCACAGATGCAATATCTGTTCTTATTTTTATAGTTAACTTAATATCTAGTAGTCATGCAGAGCCAGATGTCTCGCTTGCCAAAAAATAACTGAATATATAATTATAATATCTATAAAGTGAGCAGCGGCCAGTGTGCGAACAGTACCTAGAAGACAAAGGGCATATAGGCTAGGTTTTGGGTTTTCTGTGTTGAGTGAGTGACAAGCCTGATTTGTGCTTCGCCATATCGCCGTAGGCTATTGCGATGTTGTTGCGTGTCGAAAATGGAAGACATACAACACAAGATTCACTAGTAAAGACCACACCATCAAACAGAGAACCAGTTTAGTTGCATTTATTGAACATAGTGATGTGGAAACATTGTGACATGAAATGCATTGGGAGAGAGAGCAGCGCCTTGGTGCCTGAAGGCTGCGCCTTAGGAGGCGGACGGATGGTGAAGTGAATAATGGAATGGGGACTGAAATGGGAGTAGGGGTGAATACTGGAGTGAATAATGGAATGAAATGAATACTGGAATAGGTGAATATTGGATTGAATTATGGAATAGATGCGGGAGTGAATGCTGGGGTGGATGGTAAGTGACTGGCTTGGTTAACAGGGGGAGAAAATGTAAGTGATGGAGGGGTTTAACGGGGACGACGGGGACGGACGTTGGGTGGGAGGTGTAGTAGGATGGAGGCCGTGCAGGGGATGGAGATGGATGACAGACGGGGTGGCAGGTAAGGGTGGGGACGATGGGAGCCACGACGGCGGCGTCGGTGTGGCGTGGGAGGGCGTGATGTGGGAGGAGGGTAAGGGAACCGGAGGGACATTAGTGCCGGTATGTGGCGGGGCGTAGGGGGGCGGCAGGGAATGGAGCGGGGGGGGAGTGGGGTGCCTGGCGCACGGACCCTGGAGGGTCTGGGAGGGCGGTGCTGCACAGAGCGGGGAGGGGGGGGAGGTAGGGTGCTTGGGGCATGAGCCCTGGGTTGTATGAGAGGGGGGGGAGGCAGGGAGCTCGGGGCATGAGCCCTGGGTTGTGTGGCTCTGGGGCTCTGGCCCTCGATTGGCTGGGCCTGGACCGAGACCCCAAAAAGAGCCGTGATTAACGGATGAGCGCAGCGTGGGCTTGGCGGAGGTCGTGGGCGTTGGAGCGGATGTACGTGTGGTAAGCGGACGACGACCAGCGACCGAGAATCTGTATGATGTGCTCGGGGATACCTTGCCGGGACGCTGAGGACGCCGCACCTATACGGAACGAGTGGCCGGAAAAGTGCTCGGCTGCGTAGCCGGCCTTGGCTAGGATTTGGCGAAGGTGGCGATGGAACCAGGACCGGGTGATCACGGTGCCGGTTTCGGAAATGAATAGTGGGTCGGAAGGTGAAGCGTTTTGGGACCGGCGGGTGTGAAGGTGGCGCACGAGAGGCTCGTAGGGACTGAGGGGTGAATTTAGCTTGAAAAGGTAAATGGGAGTCGATGCTCCGAATTGGTCTGTTTTACTGTGCCTGAGCGTGTAGATCAGGGTAGAATGGTCTAGGATTGTGAGGTCGGCGAGGCAAGGGTGGCGAGCCGGATCGAATCTGGTATTGGGAGCGGTGAACTCAGAGCACCTGAGGAACCCGTAAAAGGCCAGGAGGAAGACCGATTCGAGTGTGGAGTCGGTGAACGGATCGGCATGGCCGGAACGGAGTACCGTGATACAATCGGCGAGAATTGGTGAGGTGAGGGGTTGGCGGCTAGGAGGATGGCGTGGCTCGTACCGTCTAATGCCTTTAAGAAGCAGAGAGACGTGGGGATGTGAATGGAAGGGGTGAGGAGCGCCGGTGAGTAGTTTTGTTACGAAGTTAATACCGGCGAGGTAGGCACGGATGGTGGACCAGGGCATAGACCGGGAAGTGTGACAGTGGCTGATGTATGAGGCGAGGGTGGCTAGGTCTAGGGACGGGAAAGGTAGTGCATAGGTGGAGTGGAATAATTGGAAATTTTTCCAGGCGGTCCAGTAGGAGGACAGGGTGGACGGGGCGAGTGACAGGAGAATGGTTTGTTGGGCGTGGAGTATGAGGTGGCGGAGAGGGTGGTCTATGGGAAGGTCATGTGAGAAAACGGAGGTGCCGGAGTGGGGTGGATGTCCGCGTCTGGAGCCAGTAGCCTGAATTTCTGGAAGAGAAAACGAGAAAGTGAGTCAGCTATGGCATTGAGGTGACCGGGAATATGGGCAGCACGGATAATGAAATTGTGAGTGACCGTGAGCCAGGTGAGCCGTCTGAGGAGGGACATGATGGGGAGTGAGGAGGAACGGCCTTTGTTAATAATATCTACGGTGGCTTGGCTGTCTGAGTGGATGAGAACGGAGCGGCTGGTCCATTCTGAACCCCAAAGGGAAGCCGCTACGACGATGGGATAGAGCTCGTACATAGCGGAGGAATGGTGGGGGTCGCACTGGGAATCTAGCATCTCCTTTGGCCATTCGTCCGCGAACCAGCGCCCACGGTAATAGCCTCCGTAGCCTACAGAGGGTGCGGCATCAGTGAATAACTGGAGGTCCTCTGGTGAGGAGTGAAAGTTATCGTAGAAAAAACTAATGCCGTTCCAGTTTTGGAGGAGGACTCGCCAGAGCCTGAGCTCCATTCTGCACTCTTGTGAGAGTGAGACCTGGTGGTGGAGGGATGGGACGGAGGAGGCTAGTGAGAGGAGGTGGGAGATGAACGAACGGCCTTGGGGGATAATGCGGGTTGCGAAATTGAGGTGGCCTAGGAGTTGGAGTAGTTGCTGTTTTGTGCAGGAGGTGGTGTCTGAGAAGTTTGCCACGATTAGGGTGATTCTGTCCAATTTTTCCTGGGGAAGGGAGGCCTGGAAGGCGAGAGTGTCTAGTTTAATTCCTAGGAATTCAACGCTAGTGGCAGGGCCTTCTGTCTTGTCTTCGGCGAGGGGAACACCGAGAGCTGTGAAGGCTGCTTTCAGACAAGACAGACTGTGTGCGGGGGGGGATGATGGGGGGTCAATAGTGAGGAAGTCGTCTAGCAGGTGGACGAGGGAGGGGATGCGGTAGTTGTTTAATAAAATCCAGCATAACAGTTCTGACAGGTTATCGAACAGCTTGGGGCTGCTTTTGCATCCGAAAGTTAGGCGGACTGCAAAATAGTATTGGCCTTTCCAGCAGACTCCGAACCAGCGCCAGGAGTCTGGATGGAGGGGGAGGACCTTGAAGGCCGAGGTGATGTCGGCTTTGGCCAGCCAGGCACCGCGGCCGGCTAGGCGAATGAGGGATATGGCGTGGGCCACTGTAGAATAATGGAGGGAATAGTCGGAGCTGGGGATGAGACTGTTAATGCTAGGATTTGCGGAACCGTGGGGGGAAGACAGGTCTATGATGAGGCGTTTTTTGCCGGAGTATTTGCGGGTGGCTATTCCGACGGGGCTGATGCGGAATTTGGTGAAGGGGGGAGAGGGAAATGGGCCTATCATGAAACCTTGCTGGACTTCCTTGGTGATTAGGGTATCGACGGTGTCTGGGTCTGTCAGGGCGGATTGGAGGTTATTGCAGGTGAGATTTGTGTCTGGGGGTGTGACGAGGCCCGGGGAGAAGCCGTGGTTGAGGCCGTCTAGGAAAAATCGGACAAAATCGGGGTCTGGGTGTGAAGTTAGCTCTGAAGCTAGGGCTGGGATGTTGATAGGGGTGGCTAGGTGCTTTACTAGTCAACTGCTTGAGGGTTTGGTGGGGTTGTGGGGGCCTGCGACACGGGAGTGGGCTCCGGAGCAAAAAGAGCATACGTGCAACAATTTACAAGCGGACGAGTTACAGCCCTTGTCATTGAAATTATTGCACAGCATTTTTTGCCCAACAAATAGGATGGGGCGGCCTCGACGATCCCTATCCTGGGAGGAGGCTGGGAGTGCGGTGGGGCGTTGGGTTACGGGCTTAGCTGGGCGGGCCATGAGCTGTGGGAGTTGTGTATGGGTTTGGGGTACCTGATAGGAAGAAGGCCGGGTGAAAGTGGTGGAGGTTGAGGGGCGGGAGGTGGCGAGGACGCAGGCTGAGGTGGGGTGGGCCGGGCAACTGCACAGGTCGCAAGCGACGGCGGTTCTGCCGGCAAAGAGCCGGCAGTACAGCTCGGAGTCCAGTGCCCCCCAGTGGGTCAGCTGGTTCGACTGCTGGAGTCGGGCTGCCGCCGTCGCTGCGAACTGCCTGTGATAGTGGTAGAAAAGGGGCCCGGAGAAACGGATAGCTAGGTCCATGATTATTTGCAAATAATCATCCAGCTCCTGCCTGCGGTAGGGGAAAACGGAACAAATGACATTCCGGTAGAGGGAAAAAGCCAGGACGAATTCTGTGGGGGAGAGAATAGTGGGGTTAGTGGCTGAGTTGAGATCGCGGAGGGTGATGGACACCCCTCCGCAATCTACGGTCCTGGCCTGGTGGGAGAAAGCAGAGGGTTTGATTAAAGCAGCTAGGTCCACGTCCGTACCCTGGAGAATCTGGATGCGGAGTGCGTTTGACACCGGCATCGGGTTGGCGGAGATGGCCGACGGAGGTACGGGAGCGATTAGCTGTGGGGGGGAGGGGGGCAGTTAAAGCCTGTTGGAAGAGAGTAGGCTGATTAAACATGGTGGGGGGAGGGGGAACGGTTTGGGCCTGGGTTTGGGAAAAAGTGAGCTGATTAGCTGTGGGGGGGGGGGGGCAGTTAAAGCCTGTTGGAAGAGAGTAGGCTGATTAAACATGGTGGGGGGAGGGGGAACAGTTTGGGCCTGGGTGTGGGAAAAAGTGAGCTGATTAGCTGTGGAGGGAGGGAGGACAGATTGGCTTTGGGAAAAAGTGAGCTGATTAGCTGTGGAGGGAGGGAGGACAGATTGGCTTTGGGTCGTTAGACCCGTGGCCTGATTGCGGGGGGGAGGGGGGGGTGTTTGTGTGTGGCCGAGAATAATGGAAGATTGGACGGGGGTTTGGGTTTGTGCAGTCCCCTGTGCATACATGTTAAGTAAGTGCAGCAGTGGGTTGGGATACGTGGATGGGGAAGAGTGAACAGTGGTTGCAGAGACGTTAGTAGTGACAGCGGGGGAAATGGCGGGGGAAGCGACGTGGCGAGTTTTACGAGAAGCTTTCCTGGGGGGTGGGCGGGACGGGGATTCCCCGGGGTTTCCCTCTGACACGCCTGTCGGTCCCGCGTCATCAACGTGCGACGGACCGGGCATGGAGGGATCTCGCATAGCATTACAGTATAGATCAAACAGAGTGGCTTTAACTGCAGCACGGGGAAAAGTTACGTTTAAACTAGTCAGGGCGTTCTGTAAGCCACGTATGGTCCAATCATTAATGGCAATGGAGGGAGTGACTGACCTGGCCGAAGGCACGGAGGTGACAGAACGGCTCCTGGTGTACGGGCCGGTGGCGGAGGCAGCGGAGGGGCGGTGAGTAGAACGCGCCGGTGATGAGTGATGGCTCCGTGCGGGGGTGTTCCTTGGCCCGTGGTGAAGTTCCGCGGGGGTGGGGGTGAGGGAAGGTGGCGGCGTAGTGGTGGTGGAAGTGGAGGTTCTGGTGGCCGCGGTGGTGGTGATGGCGGTGGCGGTGGCTCGCTGCCTGTCCAGAACCAGTCTGAGGTCCGCGGTCGGCGGGATCTCGTCCTCAGACGCGAGCAGGTCCATTGGTTCGTCGTTTTCCATTTTTAGCGGATGGAAGTCGAGAAATAGCGATGGTTTTTATAAATGTCGATGAAGACAAACTTGTCGAAGACAAAAGGGGTTTTTTAGTACGAGGTACTAGTTGCGTGGGTTTCGCGCAATGCGAGAACTGAGCATGAAATGCTGCTGGCACGGCCAGGTTTAAATACGGCGCTTGATTGGCTTGGTAGGAGGAGATAAGGGAGGAGTTGTTATCAGTGGGATCTGAGGCAGGTGAGGTAGGGAGGAGAAGGTAGGTTAGATTAGAAGTGATGGAGAAGGGAGGAGATGGTTATCCGGTGTGGTCTGTTCTCCTGAACTTCCGTTGTTCCAACAGCATTCAAAATGTCGTGAGCGCTAATATTTCAACACGCATGATTATGAAACCAAATGGAGCCATACGGCGGTTTCATTTTACGCCCTCAAGAAGATTAATAGGGTCCATTTGGTTACCATCTCCATCATTAAGCTGGGGATCACCTGGAACACCCTCATTGTCAAAACATTAAACAAATGGCAATTAAACTGACGTTAGATAGCGAATATATTTGTTTAATTTCGTCATTTTAATATTATAAAATCACAACCCATTTCCTTAGAATATATGTATGTAAACATGGTTTAATCTTAAAGGAACCCCCGTGGGTCCCGATCCACAGGTTGAGAACCACTGCACTACAGTAGGCTACAGTGTGTTGTCACTACCTGTACCAGATACCTTCTTTATACACGATGCTATTATGGAGATTGGAGAGGTAGTTCACCTTTTTAATGGAGAGGTAAAATGGCCTCCAATTCTGGAATGACCCATTTTCCAACACAAACGTTTTTTAGACTTTGTTTTATTGAAATAGCACACACACACACACACAATATAAACTGCAAAAAATAACAATTGAAATGAAAATAAGAAAAACACGTCTAGTATTGAAAAAAGTGTAAAAAAAAAAAAGTGTCATTTGGTCAAAGTGTCATTTGGTCAAAAAGTGGCAATCGTATCAATAAGTGGCAATCGTACAAAGTGGCAAAGTACAGTGCTCAGGTGCAGTGCTCAAACTACAGCTGGATAAAATCAGAGCCCTGGTCATGCTCGACAGTGGTAGCCGGTTCGACCCTGTCGACAGTGGTAGCCGGTTCGACCCTGGGCGTCATGGTGGGTGTGGGTGTCAGGAGCCTCGACGCAGAACCCAGATGAGCCCTGTGCTGCTGGCCATGGGGGCTAAAAAGAGGGTCAACAGGGAGTCTCTGCAGAGGCTGGGGCCTGTAGTATGTATGATAATGTGGCGCTGGGGGGGCCATGAACGGATGTCCATGATGAGCTGGCAGAGGTGTTGGTTGTGCAGATGGCGGAGGTGATGTGTTGTCCTCGTATCGGCTATTTTTTTCATATTTAAAGCATAAAATATTGCGTCATATTGTGAGCCTAAATGGGTTAAATATCTGAAGACACCAATTGACATGAATCCAAAATACAGATGATTGTGCTGTCAAAAGATGAAACTATATGGAATCTGGGGGTCACTGCTTCATCTCTCTCTCAACTAAGGGGTCCTTGGCCTGAAAACGTTGAAGACCTGAGCTAGAGAAATGTTGGCCATGTAATTTTGTGAGATCTAAAAAAGCCTTTAGTATTGACATAACAAAATATATTCTCGAATCAAGTTACCAGAAGCAGTGACAGTGAAATAAATAATGGACAAACCCAAAAGTACAACAATCCCAAGGTTTATTTACAGAGAATGCCAAAATGTACACAGTACTCAAAGGGCTTTGCAGAATTAATGTTGAACATATCTAAACACAAGCAAACTAGTGCAAACTAGTGCTGCTGATTTTCGTCAAATAATAAAGTTTCAAGGTTCAAGGTTGTACTTTATGGTTACATCAGGTACATAAGAGTATAACCTCTTTTGTTTGACAGACAAATGCAGTGGTATATATAAAATAACAGCAAACAATATAACAGCAAACCACATCTAAGAAAATAAGAATCTAAAAAGGGTAATAAAAGAGCATCCTCAAATAAAGGCATATTTTTGGCAGAAGTTGCTACTGTACTGTACCTAACTTTTTGGTAAACATCTTCACAGTGTGTTCAATGTGCAACAG
Organism: Nannobrachium achirus; assembly: GCF_963921795.1. Taxonomy (NCBI): domain Eukaryota; kingdom Metazoa; phylum Chordata; class Actinopteri; order Myctophiformes; family Myctophidae; genus Nannobrachium; species Nannobrachium achirus. The sequence goes on from NC_137812.1 coordinate 12,591,029, forward strand.
GTTAGTATATTCTACTTCACAGTATACATTTGTGTACAGTAGGTGCAATTCTTTCTACTTCACATCATCTGTTTTGTCAGTTATTAATGCGGTCCTCCTGCCAGGGGACGCTACCTGCAGGTGACACAAAGTAATCTTGCAGGAGGTCGCGTTGCGATTTGGCAGACATCGTTGGATTTCGAGCTCTGGCAGCTCCTACGGGCCCCAAGTTGCCCATGCCTTCACCTCGCCACCCCCCCCCTCTACTAACCTATGCTGTCCGTCTTCCCAGTCGACATAGGTTCTGGTTGAGTAAGCTTTAGACCTGCGGCCACAAAGGAAGTTATGGAGGCATAAAGAGGCCAAAGTGATTTGGATCACCTTTTCTGGCTCAAGGCATATGGTAGACCTGAAAACCCTCCACCTGTTTGCGAGAATGCCAAAAGCATTTTCAACTATTCGCCGTGCCCTTGATAAGCGGTAGTTAAAGATCCTCTGATCGTGGTCCAGCTGCCTGTGAGGATACGGCTTCATAAGGTCACACCTCAGGGGGAATGCCTCATCACCGACTAGCGCATATGGCACATTTATGCCAGTGTCAGTGTTTGGCAATGGCTCGGGCGGAGGAAAGTTCAGCAGGCCTCGCTGCATTCCACGAAACAGGTCAGTGTGAGCAAACAGGCCTGCGTCTGGGACCCTACCTTGTACCCCAACATTGGCATAGATGAACTTGTATTGGGAATCTACAAGCGCCATCAATACGATAGAGAACCCGCCTTTGTAGTTGTAGAACACGCTGCCGCTGTTTTCTGGAGGTTGGATGCTTATGTGCTTTCCATCCAATGCGCCCAGGCAATGTGGAAATTGCCATCTCGATTTGAACCCCTGGGCGATGGCACGCCATTCTGGCTCAGTTGTTGGTGTCTAGCAAGAGAGAGAAAAAAAAATGAATGAGTAACAATTTAGCAAAAGATAATTACTGTAATGTATGTTACAATATATTAACATTATACTCACAACTATATACAAATATCACACTGAGCAGTCACTCAAGACAATATGATTATCTAGAGATGTGGTTATTATTGTCCTAAATCCTAAAGTCTGTGTCTATAACTATAAAAACTGTCTGATCAAACAGATCCTACCTTCAGGAAGTCATCTTTCATGGCCTCATACAGCGCAGTACAGGTCTCAAGGACGATGCCTGCTACAGTGCTGGTTCCAATTCTGTATTGCAACCGGAGGGAACTGAAGCTCTCACCTAGACAAAGAAGATATAGACACATTACCATCGTGCGCACATACAGCTCATTGTTTACCTTCATGTTTCTCACACACACACACACACACACACACACACACACACACACACACACACACACACACACACACACACACACACACACACACACACACACAAAATCTTATATCTTTTCAGTAATAGTAGTACTACAGGAAATCATACCTGTTGCCAAAAAACGCAAGGTTAAGGACAGCCGCTGACATGGGGGTATGGCTAGTCTCATGTTGGTGTCTGCCTTTCGAATTAAGGGCTCGACCAGACCCAGGATAATGTCAAACTCCTCCGGTTTCATCCGCAGCATCTGTCCGAATCCAAAGCGATCCTCCACCTGTGGGATATAAATGAGGCGAGTTATACTTTTTGTCATAATACACACACTGCACACAAAATGAAGTGGAAACTGAGCTACACTTTCTAACCACCTGTCTGCTGTACCAAGACATCAGAGACACATACTTCCCACAGATCATAACCACCCAAGGTTTACTTCACCCATACCTGCTGGGTGAAGTAAAACAATGTGCAAACAGCAGCAAGATTCGTGAGCTGCTGTGATAAGAGAAGGATATCAAATTGAACCTAAAACCACCTTAAAAACCATCCCTGCTCTGTACATATTTTGTTCTGATTGTGTTGTATTGTATTGTATTGTGTACATTTCTGCTTTGGCAATGTAAACGTATGTTTTCTCATACCAATAAAGCCCTTTGAATTGCATTGAAAAAATAATACAATATTTTTGAACCCCCCCCCCCCCCCCCCCAAAAAAAAGGAACAAGCGTCTTGTCGAAGGACAATAGAAGTGGGCTCCGAAACGTCCCACATATAAAAGCGTCATTTCGTTTCGTTTCGTTTTACTCTTTTTATCCCTACATTGCGGTATTTATACTTTTACTTAAGTAGAATCAACAACCACTGATTCTCATCATCAGAAAAGTATACCTAGACTATTATCCCCAGGCCAGGGCGTGCTGTTGTATCATAATTTAGCTCCACCATAACTATCTTTGTATTTACCTCCAACTCTGACCGCAAAAGATCCAATCCTCGCTGATCGCGTCTCTGGAGCCATTTGTGTGTCCACCGTCTTTTCCTTTTCTTCTGTGGCGGTGGTTCGTCGTCGTCTTCGCAACACAGCAGCGCACACACGGCAATAGTACGCATAAACTCAGTGTCAGATTCCGTATCAGTGCTGCTACTGCTACTGCTAGCGCTGCTAGTGTCCGTGTCAGTGTCCATCGTCGAAATTGAACAAGTGAGTGAAGAAAGAGAGAGAGAGAAAAACACTCTTGATTTTATCCCTCTTGAGGGGGCGGAATTTTCATCTAGTCGCGTCTCATGCCACCACCCCCCCGAGATCGTGGGTGGCTAGAATCGCGAGACGTCGGTCTCATTTGTAATGGTCTCAGATATTTCACTTGGCACAGCGGGATATACCGGGCCCGAATTCAAGACAGAGGATCGCTGTCGTTTGAAATGAACACCGATCAACCCCCGGCTCCGAGTTCTGATCTCATGCAATATCGCATCTTGTCTGGGGGGCCTCTAAGCATCCTATGGGGTGTGGAGTCAGTAATCAGTGGTGTAAGTGTGGATGCGTGAAGCATCCTCCACGACCTTAACCCTGGCCTCCAGCTCCCTGTTTTCTAATTTAAGTTGCGCTAACTCGGCAGCGAGGTCACACTCCGGGGCCTGATGAGGAGGAGGGGGTTCATAGTGGTGGTCCTCTGGAGAAGTGGTCCTCAACCTTTTCAGGCCGCGACCCCCTAATAATCATATTTTAACTGGGGACCCCCCACCCTGACAGCACTAAGAGTTGAAGCATAACATTTTGTATAACACGGTTCTATTGTGAAAATAGCTGATCTACATGCTCAACGCCTCGAGTTGTAGATCTGGTATTTTCACAATGTCTACCTCTAATATTTGACAATTTGGCCAATGTTTAATTTGTCATTTTAGAGGTATTAAAAGGTCCTTAAATTGTCACTTTAGAAATGTGCAGATACCCTCTATACACTTAAACGTGTCCGTTTTGAGGTATTGCAGTTGTATCGGTACAGGCGCATTGCGGAAGTGCTCGTTCATCACTTTATGCCCCACCTTTGAAACGAGGAAGTACAATTCATGCGCTGGGTGAGCAGCTCAATGCAAGTTGACGGGCAGGGATATCTGGTGCCATCTTATTATAAGCAAGAGTGCGGTAGCAAGAGGGGAGGGCGGAAAAGACCTGTACTTCCCGTTTCTGCGTGACGTAGGTGGATACCTTTTTAGGAGGCGGAAGCATGTTTGTAAAGTCTATTCATTTACAATGGGAGAGCTAACGTGAACACAGAGCAAAATAATAGTCCAGAAGCTATAGTCACTGAACTAAATATTGGACCCCATCATCACAAGCCTCATGATATTAACAAAATTGTCATACTAAAGTGGCTTTTTTCAGCGACACAACAAAGGAGGAAATCTACTTTATTATTGCTCTTTAGCTGTCCCAGCAACACACTCTCGGGGGACCTATAGCACCAGTAAACAGGACGTGCGCGAGATTTGCAGTCAGAGCCGGCGCCCACATAGGAGGCTATACATTGTAGGATTTGTGTACAACAATCCTGGATGGCTTGGTTCGAGGCTTAACATAGTTGTTATAAATATTTTTGTAAAAGTCGATGGGGAAAATGAATGGGCGATTTTTAAGTAGCCCCAGTAAACCACTTCTGCTGCGATGCTCTTTTTCTCCTGGTGACAACTACCACGCAAGAAAGTAAATTGGTTGAGAGATGCATTGTGAGGTTGTAGATTTGCTATTTTCAAACATTTTATACTTTTACTCTAGCCGGTAGGGGGTTCTGGAAAAGAAAAGGTTTAAAAACCCCTGGTGAACTGTTAATGTGCCATACATAATTCAATTGTAGTGCCATCATCATGTATATTCTAAAGAACTTGGAGATGACATTGCGTTGGCTACCTTTAGTGATTCGAATTAAACTAAGAACATTACTGTTGTGAGAACATTACTGTTGTGTAAAAGTAAGTTATGTGTCAGGAGTCTTGGTTATGCAAGCAAGTGTCTGAGTGTCTTTTTCATTTTAGTTTAGCCTAAGCCTAGTTTCTATGTATGCATGATCAAATAATCAAAAGCATACATTGAAATTAGGTTTAAACTAAAAATAAATGAATACATTTACATAGAAAATTAAACATGACATGTATATTCAAAATAAGGGTTTTATTTTTTAAACAACAAATGAGGTACAGCCTTAGGCATTAATAATGTCAACTAATATGTAAAAAAAAAAAGAACTTAGGTTTAAACTAAAAATAAATGAATACATTTACATAGAAAATTAAACATGACATGTATATTCAAATAAAGGGTTTTGTTTTTTAAACAACAAATGAGGTACAGCCTTAGGCATTAATAATGTCAACTAATATGTCAAAAAAAATCTTTTTTTTTTTTTTTTTTTGCTGTTCAGCATCAAATTATCTTTTGGGGGGTTTTCGTGTTAACTTTCTTCTTTTTTTGCTTTAGCCATTCTGTATGGTTCTTTTTCCATCATTGAAACGGCGAGCACTTGTACGGCGGGCACTTGTGCGGCAGGCACTTGTGTTAATGACTCCTCTTCCGTTTCTTCAAATTCTTCTTGAGGTGCCCGTGGATTGATGTTTAGCTTCTTTTCTGTTTCAGCTAGATTCGTGACTAGTTCGTCAAGATCTGTTTCCATGGTCTCGTTATGAGGGTTGGTCAATTGCGTGATGATTTGCATATCATTGTATTCGACTGTGAATATGTTTTCCAAGAGATGTTCTTCTATACTTATGATGTCGTTCATCATGTATGTCAAATCGTTGGCTTTTAAGTAGTTTTGCAACGGGGGCATTGGTAATGTCAGCGACACTTCGTTTTTGTCATGAAGATAAACAAGGTTGTTTTTTGGTTATAGTTACAGTTGTGACATCTTTGGAATTTCGCTTTTGTACTGAAGTTTCCTTTGCTTTGAATTTTTTCCGCATCTTGGGCATCGATGTATATTGTCAAGACATGCTGCTACTATTGTTCCATTTCTTGATCACTGGTCACTGTTTCCTCTGTTCCCGGGACGCAGCTTGCTGAGTGCTGGGCAGGACGGGAGAGGCGATGGTGGCCTGCTTGGAGGGGAAATGAAGCTGAGTAAATAACGACAACCAAACACACCCATGTTGTGTAATTTATACAAATTATAAATTGTGTCTTCATAAAATGGCCAGCAACGGACAGGGCCCGTTCTCGTTCTGGGTGATGACAGCCGTGTTCTCGTCCTTCCACTTGATCCACTTAATCTTGAATATGGACTGCCCTGCGGCCCCCAGGTCCTTCGGCTCTGTCGGCTCCACACAGCTCGGTGTTCTGCAGAGCCGAGGCCAGCAGCCCCTGTGTCTTCCTCTCCTCTCTTCCCTGGTTACAGTGAGTGTTAAATAGTTCAACATTCTGATAATAACCCAGGAGGCAGATCTCAGAGGATACTGGAATAACAAGAGAGAGAGAGAGGAAGAGAGAGTGTCACTACCTTTTGATTTATTTCCTGGTGTGTTTTGCAGTGCCTTAACATAGAGGACCTCTCATTGAAAGTCTTCCCACACTCTGGACACTTGCTGGTGGCCTGTTTGGAGGGGAAATAAAGCTGAGTAAATAACGAAAACCAAACACACCCTTGTTGTGTAATTTATATGCACTTAGGGTACTGTAAGTGCATGTTTAGTAGTAAGTAGTTTTCCATTTTTTTCCCTTTTCCTTCCTTTTCCTTTCCACACGAAAGAAAACAAAATCAAAAGACCAGCCTCTGGTGACTCTGGGGTTGTGGGAAAAACAAAATAAAATGACCAGCCTCTAGTGTCTGGTGTCTCAAAGTGTTGTGGAGAAAATGTGGCCAAAATTTAATTAATAAATTAAACAGACTAATTGTTAGTCCGTCGAAGGAGGTACTCCCTCCTGTCCTTGAATGCCTTGTAAGTCCTTGCAGACATTCACATGTACATGCATGGGTCCACTCTCGCAGCACAACTCCAGCAGTGGCACATGCTTCTTCAGCATGTGCTTTGATAGAGGAGAGTTTGGGCAGCTCCCCCACCAGAATATTAGTTAGGGTTAGTTAGGGTTTCTGAGGGTCCTGGATTGAATTGGGTAGCCACATCAGCAGTAGCCACATGAATGCTAGCGTTAGCATCTATCCAGTACCCACAACTCTAGCAAAGCTGCAATACTGTATATTTCAATTAAAAGCAAACTTGAAATGCGAACTAAATAACTTCATTTCAGTAAAACATTTTCATATCTCTTACCGTGGTTTGTGAAGATATGTCAGTCAGTCACCATACAGAAAGGTTTTGGTGCGGTCTGTGCGGAACAACAAAAAAAATCTTCTATTTGTGTCAAGTTAGCCCCCAGCCTATCCTGTGTGTAATTGCCAATTGACTTGCACCTGTGTCTAGTTAGCTCCTGAGTATATATAGACACCTGCATGTTTCATGAGTGTTTGCCATTTCTCTGTGAGCATGTGTCTGTGCCGCTTCTCTTAGAAGAGTTTCAAGAATGAAAAATGCAGTTATTGACAATCTAGCCCTGTATTTGGGTCAAATGTTGTCATAATCTCTATCCTTGTTGTGATTTTGTCAACTAAAACTATGATGACAAAATGATTGTCGACTACCTCTTTCACTCTCAAAAACTAAGCTATGATGACTAAAACAAAGTCAACAAATAAAAACTGAAGATCAAATGTTAAGGGACTGGTAGAGAAAAGATCCAGTAGAAGTAAAAGTAATTTTAATGTATGGTTTGAATCAAGTGCTGCGTTGTTAAAATAGCAGCTCTACAAGCTTTCAACAAAGTGTAAAATCTGCCATCAAAGCCTGCCAAAATATTCCTTTGTATAAAATCATAGACTAAATCTGTCAAACTCAACACTGGAATGGAGGTACCGTGTCATCCCATCGTAGGGCTTTTGTAGTGCCTGAGAGCGCACGCAAATAACAAACCCATCAAATCAACATTACTTTAGATTTGTTTTTTACGTGGACCATTAGCCCGTCGGTTAATCTTCCAAGAGTCCAGTCCACATGAAAACAACCACATACGATACACATACCAATCTAACATGGCTTTTATACCAACATCCAACAAACCCACTACAGTACGATCATTTTCATAGAGGGATGGTCTTCCAGTATTAGGCCTTGCATGGATGAATTAATTCATTTTATTTGTAGAACACTTTTCCAAACATGGTTCCAAAGTGCTTTACAGACATTAAAAACAAGAGCAAACATTAGTAAAAGATATAATACGAGAAAAGATGTAGGCCCATCGCACCTCCAACCGTGCCCATGGTGGACTATGCATGACCGGCCCTTCCCTGAGCCAGCTATAAACCTGTCTGCATACCAATTTAGGAAAAAATAACACAGTGGGTTTATTAAAACAATAACTCACATGTCGGTGAGGAGGTCCCAGTGAATTGTGCCAGTAATAGCATCAAGACAATTTATCCATGTTATCCACATTTTATTCTTAGGCCATTTCAAAACAAAATAGTACCTATACAAGCTCACACACAGTGTGCCATTGTGAACAAAATGTCAACACGAATCTTCTCTTATATGGGGGTTCCTGGCTGATGATAATAACCAGGCAGCCATCGAGGCCCAGCCCTGCACCGCCTACAGGCCAATAAGCCTAGAACAATAAAATACATACAATAAATTTGAGTATAACAATTATTTTATTAAACATGTGTTAAATTAAAATGTTACAATCTACCAACAGTACAAACATTGTATCAAAAACATTTAAAGTGCAAAATAACCCTCACTTGACCCATTTTCAACCCCATCTTCATATACTTAATCTTCAAATATATTAGCCCTAACCCAAGATGAAATAAAAGATAAAGGGGAGAAATAGGAAATTCCTATTAAAAACACAAATTTTCAGAAGGCCAATAAGCCTAGAACAATAAAATACATACAATAAATTTGAGTATAACAATTCTTTTATTAAACGTGTTAAATTAATAATAATAATGCATTTTATTTTAAGGCGCCTTTCAAGACACTCAAGGTCGGCGTACAATTAAAAAAGAAACAAAAACAGTCATTAAAAACAAGCAAGGAACGCATACATCGATATGTCAATGACAAAATACACAATATCAAAACACAATAAAAAATAGAACACTGAAAATAGAAAAAGTAATACAAATAAGTAATGGGAATATTAAGAAAAATACATCATGGCAAGAATCGTAGAATAGTAAAGAATAGTAAAAGTGAGTGAGGGTAAGGTAAACAGTGAACCCCGCTCCTCTGGGAAGAAGAGGGGGGGTGGTCTTGCAGTTCTCTAGCGTAAAAAATAAAAAAAATTACTACAGTTTAGGTCCCACATTTTTCCTCTTGCGAATCTCTGGCTGTACAAGTGATTGGTTCAAAACCCACTATTATTGTTACCATTTATAGGCCACCTAAACCATCTGCTGTATTTTTAACCGAATTCTCTTCACTACTAACATCCATATGTGCCCTGTCCCCTACTGTAATTCTATTGGGCGATTTTAATATTCATGTTGATAACACATCCAATACATTTGCTAACAATTTCACCTCACTCCTGGACTGCCTCGACATCACACAATATGTTAATTTCCCAACACATGACAAAGGCCATACTCTGGACTTAATCTGCTGTACTGGTATCACTCCCTGTAAACTCACCCCTGTTAAATCTCTCCACTCTGACCATAAAATAATTACTTTCGAAGTCCTTATCCCACTAATAAAAACCAAACGACAACGGACCATCTCTTTCTGAAACATTAAGCATATAAATCCCTCTGATCTCACCACCCTGATTAACTCCTGTTTTTTGACCAGAGGCGGACGGCTGAGACCCCACTGACCGGAGGGGTAGCAGGAGATCAACGGATAGACCAGGGATCGATATAGCGGAGTCGTGGCCAAACAGTGGGGGGAAATCTACTGTGCTCAAGACGGAGCATTTGTTTTTGGTGGAGAGTGCGGGAGCCAGGTGTGGGGGGAAGGGAGGGCATGGTTGGTCATGTTTTCTACTGTTTTCTATGGGATCATCGGAGTGGAGCCAACTATGGTTGGGACCGCTGGGAGCCGCGGGGACAGTGTAGTCCAACACGGCGGCAGTGTGGACCCTAGGGCCGCCTAGGACAGCGGGGACAGTGTCGTCCAGCTCGGTGTTGAAGATAGAGATGGGCTTGGGACCACAGTGGACCTCCGGGTCTGGGGATGCAGCCTTAGTTGCTCGGTGGTCATCGTCGGGGCAGAGGAAATCCAGAAGTGTTTCGTCGCCACGTATTTGGTGTAACCGGGACACTCTCAGCCTCAGGTCGGACACCTCCTGGGACAGCCGGCGACATTCATCACAGGTAGGTGCCATGGGGGAGGGTAGCTGAGGATAGAAAAGCAGCTATGGCCAGTAAAATGAAATAACAAAAGGATAGGCAGGCTAGGTAAACGGAGTAGCCGGTAGGCTGGCACAGGACAGAGCTAAAACTACCCGCGGGGGCCACAGTATAGTGGCCCGGTGCGGTGAGTACACTCTCTGTAATACTGAATACACAGCAGAAGCAGGCTAAGGTGACAGGCAGGTTTGCAGAACAGCAGTGCAGAGGTAAACGTACCCGCGAGGGCCACACAGATAGTGGCCCGATGCGGTGAGTTGACACACGTAGTGGCTTGATGATCATCCAGGGGGTGGAGGCGTCCCACCGTTTGCCGCGAACGGTCCGGGCTGTCAGGCAAAGACAGGCTAGCGACAGTAGGGCGGATGACGGCGATCCAGGCATTGACACTTTAGAGTGAAGTGTCTTGACTTGCTCGGCACAATGCCCTGGCCTACACAGTTATAATGGGTTTGTATAGGAAGGTCCTTGACTTGCTCTGCACAATGCCCTGGCCTACACAACCCTCTGTTGTTTGTACCGTCTCCTGCACACTGCACAGCTGCTGCCTGCTTGTTGATGATCAGATTAAAATGTTACAATCTACCAACAGTACAAACATTGTATCTAAAACTTTTAAAGTGCAAAATAACCCTCACTTGATCCATTTTTAACCCCATCTTCATAATACTTAATCTTCCAATATATTAGCCCTAACCCAAGATGAAATAAAAGATAACATAACATCAATAACAAGATAAAGGGGAGAAAAGGAACTATGTACAGATTCTTCAGAACTATATACAGGGGAGTGTGACCGGTTCTAATTAATTCGCGGTTGTCTCCTGCTTTTCCTTTTACTCTTGAGGAAAAGGGGGAATTTCTCCCGGGGCTATAAACGGGGGAGGGCCGGTTTCATTTTATTCGCGGCCGGAGGGGTGGAGGCATACGGGGTCAAGATGTAGTCCGGTTGGCGGATCTGCGGACGTGGGATAAAGGGGAGGTGTTGGTTCAGTTGATTCGCGACATGGGTCTTTCTTTGTGCCTTTCGGTAGGGGCTTGTGTGTCCGTTAGTGGTCCAGGGTCCGTCGGGCATTTGAGGCACGCGGATGGGCCTTCGTGGGGGGCATTGTGGGCATGGCCGTAGGTTTTAGGCGGGGGGCGAGGGGGGTTGCGTTAGCGTTCCGTCCATGGGGTGTGGCCTGCCGTTGGGGTAGCGGCCGAGGGCTAGGGGGCTTTTCTTGCAAGAGTTGGGCCAGCGCCTCATCCTCGTCTTCTTCAAAGAGGGACATGGACTCGTCCCTGCGTGTTAGCGCCGTGATGGCCAATGATTTGGGGGGACCCTGGGCTGGGGGAAGGTCCTCGGACATTTCGGACGCAGAGGGCGAAGCTGCCGGCGTCGGGCGGTTGGCTGGGGCCGTGTGTGGGGGTTCTCTTCTGACTGTTTCGGTTCGTGTCGGGGGGGCTGCTGGTCTCGGGGCTTGGGAGAGTGGGGGTTCCCATTGGGCTGGGGTTTGTCCGCCCATGAGGGTCGCCGGTAGAGTCTTGCGGACCGTTGTAATAATGCTCGCCCTGAGGGGTTCCTTGAGGCCTACGTTGGCTCTGGCACAGGCGTTCCGCCAGGCCGTCTCGGGGTTTGGGCAGCGTAGATCGGCTAGGTTCTCGCGTAGGGTCGCGATCCTACTAGTGTAGTGCTTTTCTACGATCCGGTATCCGGTTTTTAGGTAGGTCTCCGCTGCTTCGGTCAAGGCTCTTTTGGTTTCGTCCGAGAAGTCTGTCGGTAAGAAGGTTGCCCTCAGTTCCAGGACCTTGTCTGTGTAGCCTTCGAGGAGGAGTCCCATCTGGGTGAACGTGGCGATGGTGTCCAACCTGTGGAACGCCTTGAGGAGGTCCGTCATGGCGCGGGTCGTTACTTCTGCAGCGTTTTTGATCCCCGATTTAGATACTTACCTCCGAGGAACCCGAGAGGTGGAGCTCTGGGGTGGTGTTTGGGGTGGGGCTTTGGTCAGGGCCCAAGCGGTCGAGATACTCACCTGCGTGGGACCCAGAGGTGGTGTTATTAGGGTGGTTTTGTTTAAGGGGTGGGGATCGGGGAGTTCGATTTAGCGGTCGTTAGGGTGGGAGTAGAGTTGGGGTTACGTTTGGGGTCGTGGAAAGGGTCGGGTTGCCCGTTTGAGGTTGAGGTTGAGGTTCAGGTTTTTAGGTTTTGGGGTTGGGTTTGGGGTAGGGTTTTGGGGCTGGGATGAGGTTGAGATTAGTGTTTTTTAGGGGGGAACCCGTGAGGTTCCTTTGAAGCTAAGGGGTACCCGGGAAAGCCGTGTCTTTTTTGTGTTGTAGGGGAGTTTAAGGCTTCTCCGGGTCCCGTTTAACCAAGAGTCGAATCGGGTGTCGATCGCAGGGTACACGTCATCAGTGGAATACTTTCGCTTCTCGGAGTGTTTCTGCCATCAAATCCAGACACTCTCCACGAAAGCTGGCTAGCCGAGGTGATCAAATCTCGGCCAGTGTCCCTCTGGGCCAATTGGAGTTTTTGTTGGGCAAATTTTGTTCGGAAGCTGTGTTTGGTGGGCCCTGCTGGGTCTTGATTGGAACCGGTGAAAAGGAAGGCCAATAAGCCTAGAACAATAAAATACATACAATACATTTGAGTATAACAATTATTTTATTAAACATTTGTTAAATTAAAATGTTACAATCTACCAACAGTACAAACATTGTATCTAAAACATTTAAGGTGCAAAATAACCCTCACTTGACCCATTTTCAACCCCATCTTCATGTACTTAATCTTCAAATATATTATCCCTAACCACTTGTGTGAATGGCTCCTCTTCTGTTTCTTCAGATTCTTCTGGAGGTGCATTGGTTTTCAGGATCGTTTCTGTTTCATTCAGAGACGTGACAAGAGTAAAGAGGCCAAATCAAGGGTCAAAGGTGATAATTATGTCTTAAAAATAGACATGATTAATGTTATATGACCCCCACTCCTCAGGGGGGGTCCCTGGGGGTCCCTCACCGCAGACCCTCCACCGGGTTCGAGATACACCGAGATCTCTTTTCACAAGTGTTTGCTTTTTCAAAACTGTAAGTGTGAGAAAACAGGCTCCTAAATTAAAGGTTCGGTCAACCCCCAATACAGACTTTGCCTCTTCTCCACAACAGAATTTCCTAACATCATCAAGCTGTTGGTCAAGGTACAGGATGACACAAGGTGGTTTCCCCTTTCACAATTTTCGTGTTAACTTTTCTTCTTTTTTTTGCCTCAGCCATTCTGTATTGTTCTTTTTCAATCATTGTAACGATGAGCACTTGTGTGAATGGCTCCTCTTCTGTTTCTTCAGATTCTTCTGGAGGTGCATTGGTTTTCAGGATATTTTCTGTTTCATTCAGAGACGTGACTAGTTCGTCAATATCTGTTTCCATGGTTTTGTTATGAGGATTGGTCAATTGCGTGATGATTTGCATATCATTGTGTTGAACTGTGAATATGTTTTCCAAGAGATGTTCTTCTATACTTATGATGTCGTTCATCATGTATGTCAAATTGTTGGCTTTTAAGTAGTTTTGCAATGGGGTCATTGGTAATGTCAGCGACATGTTTTTGTCATGACAGAAAACTAGAGCCATTCACCATTGTGATAAACGAGGTTGTGTTTTGGTTATAGTTACAGTTGTGACATCTTTGGAATTTCGCTTTTGTACTGAAGTTTCCTTTGCTTTGAATTTTTTCGCATCTTGGGCATCGATGTATATTGTCAAGACATGCTGCTACTATTGTTCCATTTTTTGATGTCTCATTTTCCTCTGTAGCTCTGTCTTCCATAGTAAGGGATGAAATTTGTTCTGGAATCTTGATATTTTCAGATGGTGCAATTTTTGTTTGACGTCTGCAATTTAAACACGTAGTTGAGTTTTCTTTGCGGACGGTCAGATCTGTAAAGCTGAAACAGCATCCTTCTTTAATCTTTGAAATGTTGGAACCCCACACCTTGAGTTTTATTTTTGATGTTTCGTCTGCAATATAGCATTTTTTTAGTTTCATATATTTGATTCCCAAATGATGTCATGATTGAAGGGAATCCATAGTATATCACTTTTCCTTTGATCTCACCAATCTGAAATGTAAGAAAAGAGAAAATGCACACATTTGAATAAGTTAAATAAAGTAGGATAAAACGACACATACATACACACACATCTTTCAATTAGACTATTGTAATAGGACTATATGAACAATATTGCTTTTTTGAATGATGATCCTTCGTGCATAGGAGAACCAATGATGGGAATTTTAGATGAATTTCTTAGTTAAGATGGAATTTGAAATGATGAGTTTTAGGGTATTGCAGTTTGCAGTTTGCTGTTGAGCGTTGATTTATCTTTTGGATGATTGGACCCCCGGGAGAGAGAGAGAAAGGAAGAGAGAGTGTCACTACCTTTTTATTTAATTTCTGGTGTGTTTTGCAGTGCCTTAACATCGAGGACCTCTCATTGAATGTCTTCCCACACACTGGGCACTTGCTGGTGGCCTGTTTGGAGGGGAAATAAAGCTGAGTAAATAATGAAAACCAAACACACCCTTGTTGTGTAATTTATATGCACTTAGTGCATGTTTAGTAGTAAGTAGTTTTCCTTTTTTTTCCTTTTCTTTTTTTTACATAAACACACGTACACACGAAAGAAAACAAAATCAAAAGACCAGCCTCTAGTGTCTGGTGTCTCAAAGGGTTGTGGGGAAAATGTGGCCAAAATTAAATTAATTAATTAAACAGACTAATTGTTAGTCCGTCGAAGGAGGTACTCCCTCCTGTCCTTGAATGCCTTGTAAGTCCTTGCAGACATTCACATGTACATGGGTCCACTCTCGCAGCACAACTCCAGCAGTGGCACATGCTTCTTCAGCATGTGCTTTGATAGTTTGGGGTTTGGGCAGCTCCACCACCAGAATATTAGTTAGGGTTAGGGTTGATTTTACCCCTTTCTGAGGGTCCTGGATTGAATTGGGTAGCCACATCACCAGTAGCCACATCAATGCTAGCATTAGCATCTATCCAGTATCCACAACTCAAGCAAAGCTGCAATACTGTACATCTCAATTAAAATCAAACTTAAAATGCGAACTAAATAACTTAATTTCAGTAAAACATTTTCATATCTCTTACCGTGGTTTGTGAAGATATGTCAGTCACCATACACTCTTGAAGTTTGGTGCTGTCTGTGCGGAACAACAAACAAACAAGATGGTGGAGATTTCAAATCTTCTTCTTCTTCTTTTGGCTTTCCGGCAGTCTAGACGCCCATCAGCGTATTGCTGCCTCCCACTGTTTGTGTCAGGTATTGCACAGTTTATACTGTGGCCTTACACCTTATGCCATACATAATTAAATTATAGTGCCATCATCATGTACGGGCCCACTCTACGAGCATTATATCTCTAAAGTAGGTGCCAACCTTAAATATGGACATTTACTTGCTGTAAATCATCATCCATCATCATCTTCTCAAGCCTTCTTGTTTTCAGCAGGTAGGATCAGACAGGTCACTCCTGCACGACGAGCAGCTATTGTCTTCTCATATGGTGCAGGCCAGTGTCCCACAGATAGTCCATAACAGCTTTCACCACTTTAACCACTTCCTTTGCTGTTTCTGCGAGCCAGTCCTCCTGCTAAGCCACAGTGTCTGAACCTTTTTCCCCCCTTTTTCTGCCACGCCAAGTCAAATGGTGCAAGTCTCAGCACTAAAGGACCCTCAGAAAGAGGTAAAGGGGTCAAATCAAGGGTCAAAGGTGATAATTATGTCTTAAAAATAGACATGATTAATGTTATATGATTTTACACCTATATATATATATATATATATCTGTAGATTATATTTATTATAATTATTTATTATTTGACGCAGGTCCCGATCATCTTGTTACCATTGTGCCGCATGACTTTTTGCCCTCTTGTCAAGTTGGACCTTAACAATTAAAACAAATAGTAAACAAACAACAGGATCCACATAGAGCAGTGCAATCAAATAATAAAATCTAATATTGCACAAGAAACAAGAACAAAGGAAAGGGCAATGAATAGTAAATGTCTCATTTAAAGTTATAGTTCATAACAAAAACAAATGCTTAGAGTTCTTTCCATCAAAACCTTTGAGTCACGGCCCATTATAATGC
Source organism: Nannobrachium achirus (assembly GCF_963921795.1). Taxonomy (NCBI): domain Eukaryota; kingdom Metazoa; phylum Chordata; class Actinopteri; order Myctophiformes; family Myctophidae; genus Nannobrachium; species Nannobrachium achirus. The sequence continues at coordinate 12,606,927 of NC_137812.1, forward strand.
TCGACCATGATCTACGATCATGCTGACAATAATTGAGCCTTCCTCCACTTTGTCATCCTGGAGTTGCCAATTCTCACTCTGAGCATCGGATCATTCAGGTAGCCGGCAGGGCCAAGGTCAAAGTCTTCGTACTTTAAGTTAACATAATCATTTTGAAATCTCATTTGAGCATGTGGTATGTTGGGTTCTGCTTCTCCAATGTTGCGTGCGATCGCAACCTGGTAAACCTGGTGCCAAAACATTGAGGGTGATCTACAAAGCTGCCATTTAAACCATGCACATATGTAGCCATAATACTGTTCACAAACCGGCGACCCTTGTCAGTCCTCCCTGGTTTGGACATCAGCCTTCCACCTGCATCTCTGGCTGATGGCGGAGAAGAGGAGCTGCATTTTTGGATGCTCCAGTTGGAGCTGGTGCAGGTCCTCCTCCATTGCTGCAACGAGTTGAACACTTGGGACGTCCCCGAGGTCATTACCGCCGCAGTGGATCAGGAGGACATCCGCGGTGCTGCTCTCCCTTCTAAGGCCTGGTTAAGGAAGGGGAGGAGGCTTTTCCACCCCAGCCAAACCAATGGATGTAGTTGACACCATTCACGCCAAGGTTGTTCCCCATGGTCTCCAAAGCTCTCTGTTCCCCACGCCTCACGTAGCTGTCTCCTATCACCCAGACAGACACCATGGCTGTTGAGAACCAAAACTAAAAATGGTAAAACACATTTTAAGGTGGTGACTTATTAATAAATAAATCATATTACAATAGTTTGTAGACAACACTAAGAAATGCATTTAGAAAAAAAAAAATTAGCTGATGATAAAAGGGAAACAGCTACGATATGCATTGACAATACATTAAAATACAATTAATTATATTATTTGGAAAGTGAAGACATGCCGTAATAGTAGTGATGTGTATCTTATATGTATTATTAGTTAATTGTGGATGTGCATGCAATTAACTACTAGGATTAACATGTATACATCAAGTATACATATACATTTTACCTCTTGTTGGCAGATAATGTTTTAAAAACAGCATTCTTGTTGTCTCGTTCTGGTAGGCAGAAAGGTCTGTGGCATAGGTTTGTGGGCATGTAGTGTTGTTGTTGAGAACATAGACCAAGACCCACCTTCACATCTTCACATGTCTACTGTATGCGTGTGTGTGTGTGTGTGTGTGTGTGTGTGTGTGTGTGTGTGTGTGTCTCGTCGTCTTCATATCGTCGTGTTTCTCCTAGTCGTCATCTTCGTCGCCTTGAATGTAGCTTGCACCAGCATTGAATCTTCGGTGCGCCAATCTTCATTATCGGATTCAACGCTGTTGTAGTATTCCTCACCCAAGTTGACCACAATTTTTTTTGGAAATACTCAAGGCCAATTTTTAATAAAATTAATGATTTATGTACATAATTATTTTTGTACATTGACATTCTTTTTTTTTTTTAATCAAGCGTTAGGAGGTGGAGGTCTGGGAGGTCTGGTCAGGTATTTGTAGATGAGGTAAGCCGAGAAAGCCGCTAGGGCCAAGGCTCCCACTCCAAGGGCACATCCTGTTGACATTTGGACCTTGTTAATATCAACGCCTCCAGTTGATACACTGACCCCTTCAATGTCCATAAATTGTAACATCTTTCCATCCATCGTTCTTCAAAAGGGCAGAGTATGCTAGGCCGTCCCCTGTTGCTGCTAACGGGCAATGGGGAGTAGACACTGCGTTGCCGTCCTCTAAGTTCTGGTAGAGGCCACTTGGCACTGATGATCAGGGGTCCAACAGATTCAGTGGTCGGGGAATCCAAGCAGCACTCTGCCTGTTTGTTAACTAGTTTTGCGGCCCAGTTTGTGAATGGGTGATCCAGAACACATCCAGGCCACATCCTCCTATCCTACATCTGAACACATTTAAAACTTCAATAAGGACTCTACCATAAAAACAAACGTTAGGACTAGTATGCTCTAGGTTCTCTAGAAGCATAGTAATACGTGTCATTTTCTGCCTGATTTCTTTGCCGACGTTGCCAACCTCAACTCGAGAACCCAGGGAACAACGAAACACATATTCAAAGTGCGTATTCCAACTCAGTCAGCCAGGCTACACCAACACTCGGTTAATCATGAAATTGATAGTTGTAGCATAATAGTTTGACAATGTTTTTCTGTGTGTTTTTTCACAGGATGATCAGGATGATTTCAGAGGAGGCTTCACAAAGCCACCGGTTGAAGCACAGCGGAGGTGGCATCTTAAGACATTTTCATCAGTCCAGGACACCATGTAGCCCATCGCCCTGACCCCAGGTGACACATTCAGCGGTCGAGGAATCCGAGCAGCATAAATTGGAACAGATACAGTAGATCCATTTAGTTTTCTGTCGACAACGTCCATTCCATTCCATTCAGTGGTCAAGGAATCCAAGCATAACTCTGCCTGTTTGTGAACTAGTTTTGCAGCCATGTGTACTGTACTGTTTTATTTGAAATGCAATTACAGTACTTAGATAACATGTCTTAAATAAAAGAAAATAAGGGATCTATTGCAGAAAGGTTGTTTACTTTGAATCACAAGAGTAGTAAGCATTCTTTAGTGCCTGAATAAAAAGGCTTCAACTCAGAGCTGCTCCAGCGTCATTTCTCTCCTACAGCTATTGTTATTCCAGTTCGAATGACACACCGGACTAGCAGGCCGGTAGAATCCCTTTGAAAGCAGCACCTGTGTGGTGCTGCTGCTGGCAAACTTGGTGTCTGTCACCAGGGTGATTAGCGCTGTTCCTACGTCTCATTACTCTGATGTATTGCGTTTGTCCGACTATCCCCATTATAGCCCCATATAGAACCTCACCCGTCGCTGCATATTACTGTTGTGCTCCGAGATGAGGTCCTATAAAGGTGGCGCAGCGATCGCTGGACCGCCTCCACATCAAGTTGGAAAACATTCTAAAGGAAATTTTATCCAAAAAGAAGAGGTAGTTCCGAGCTCCCAGACTATGGTTTTCCATCCCACTGTACATACAACATGAACCAGGGCATGAAACAACAGCTTAAAGTGTTAGTTTTCTAATGTTTTCCCATTCAATCGGAACTCAATCGGAACTCCCCCCGGGGCTTTTCTGAATTTAATGAGACAAAATAAGCGATTTAAACCGTTTTTCCAACGCCGTGGTGCATGTTTTATGTACCGTGGGATGGAAAACCATAGTCTGGGAGCTCGGAACTACCTTTACTTTTTGGATACATTTTCGTTTCGAGTGTTTTCCAACTTCATGTGGAGGCGGTCCAGCAATCGCTGCGCCACCTCATCTCGGGGCACAACAGTATGCAGCAACGGGTCGGTACTAACCCTAACACAAGTCTTCTTAAAACCGAACCGGGAATTGAACCTACCTCCTGGGAGCGGGGGGGGCCTGAAGCTGTTCAGGAGGAGCTGGACCTGTTGAGAGAAAAATGATTAACTTCGTTGTTACGCAACACACAAGTCTTCTTAAAACTGGAACAGGAATGAACCTACCTCCGTAAGTATTCTTACAATTTGAAGAGTAATTGCAAATGTCTTACCTAACCCTTTGAGGTTTTTGATCCTTGGATTCAACTGCTTTAGGCCCTGCCCTCTTGGCTCGTCCTCCTCCTTCTCCTCTTCCTTGTCCACCTCATTTTCCTCCTCTTCATCTGGATGTGGCGTAGATCGGACACTCTTGACTACTCGCCTCCTCTTTGCCTCCTTGGGGGAGGGGTGGAGGGGGAGGCTCGCCTTGGAGGGCTTTTTTGCCTTTGAAAAGGCCTCACGTTGCCTCTCGGAAGGGACAGGTCGCTTCACTTTCTTTTTCACCACCACCACCTCCTCCTGCTCTTCTTCCTCCTGCTCCTCCTCCTTCTCGTCTGTCTCCTCCTCTTCTGTTTCCTCCTCTTCCTCCTCATCCTTGTCCCCTTGTGATGACCTCGAGGAACTATCTGTAATTACATCGAGTATAACATAATTAGTCTTATAGTTTGACGTCTTTCAATGGTCAACAATAAATATTTTGGTTTAAACAGATCTTGCTTATATTTACAGAATTGGAACTCACCGATCGATTTGTCATCAAGTTCTATGACCTCGTTATCATAGTCAGTGTCACCATCAGAATTTATCCTCTCCTCTTTACCACTCAGGTCTTCGTCTTCGTCTTCGTACCTCTTGTCTAAGAGTTCCCGTGCCTTCCCTATGGCCGTTGGGTCTGGGAGGCTGACATAAAAGGATTTTGCCGTTTCCAGGTTGTGCTGCATAGCCCGGGCAACGGCCTCCTGCCCGAGCGTATCCTGTGTACGATGTGTCTGTGGATGGAAGAGAAGGTCTAAGTAATAAAACTTAATTTTACGATCTGTCTGTTGAAAGTGTTTGGTTTGTAAAATGTACCTTGCTGGTTGCAGAATACCTCATCAGGTTAAAGCTGACCTTTCCTGGGAGACCGGCCTTTTCCCACTGCTGTTGCTATACGTCCCGAGATCCCTCACTTTCCCCCCGGCCAAGTTACAAAAGACTCGTTTTGACTTGACTTTGTTAAGGAGGCACGTATTGTAAAGCTGTGTCAGCCAAAGATGTTCAACTGGCTTGAGTGCCAGGGCGGCCGGGCCCTTTGTTGATGAGGTCCTGTGATCCCTGACCTAAAACAGAAGAAGCACATTGTGTGAAGATTTAAACACATTCAGTGACCCACGGTCCAAAATCCATTCAAACCTCACCATAATAAGTGACCCAAACCCAAGAATTGACACGTCCCTAACCCAGCCGGCGCTTGGTGAAAATATAATTTGCCTTCTACTTAGTTATAAAAAATGAATGGATTTGATAGGAATTAGGGCAGACAATTTGCTATCAAATTAATAAAGTTTCCCACCCAAAAAGTGACCCCCTACTAACCCTAACACAGAAACCTCTTAGGAGCCGTCCAATCTTATTTGGTGTCTACAGGCCCCCTAAAGATTCTACCAAGGTTCCATAAAAAGACACTTGGGAGGTGTTAGAAGTCTTGACTTACAAGAACCACATGGAGGTCCTTTGCCTTTTTTGCTTTCAGGAATTCTTCGATCTTCAAGTTGGTCAGGACTCCTGGCCGGTGTCCCGTCCTCAGGATGAGGTATCCTGCCAGGAGCCCTTGGACCTCTTTGAGGGTATTGTTTTGAAAGTCCCTCAGCAGTTGGTCTAAATAGAAAAGGTTCATTTTTAGTTTTTTTTTACAACTGGCACAGATATACAGATATGGGTATGTTTACTTACTCAGCAGCTGCAGCAACTTCTCTCTGGCCATGTTGAGGAAGGCCTTTTCGTCCTGGACACTGAGCTCCTCGTCTGTAAATATATGTATATGTATATATATATATATATATATATATATATATATATATATATATATATATATATATATATGAGGTTAAGTCTTAATATGCGTTTTGACACACCTTGCTTTAGGTCTGGTAATAGACTCACCTGATTTTATTTGGAGAATACTGTATTGGTGGTCCCTAACCTTTGACGCATTGCCGTGTTTTAGGGACTCCAACGTGTACTGGATGCTCATGATATCGCTCTTTGACAGGCGCGATTCTTTTAGAAGGTTGGTACACTGGATGTGATTAAGAAATCTACTGAAGTGTAGCAGATATTGCTTAATTGTGGTGGGGGTTAGTGTGTCACGCTGCTCTGAGATCCAGCTGTGGAAAAAAAAGATATAAGAGTTAAAATAACAAATCAGGAGTTTGAGTATGTATTAAAAGGCAACTTTTTGGACTCCACCTACTTGCTCAGCCGATCTGTATTCTTTAGTGGGAGGAGGTCAGCCTTCCCCTCGCAGCCCATCGCTATGCAAATCGTCTTTGCATGGCTGGCCTCCGTACTCTTGTTGTCTTTCCACCTAGGATTGTCCCGCATGGCCGCCCAATGTTCCCGAAAGTGGTGAGTTGCTTCAACTGTACACAAACACAAACACGCACAAGCACACACACACACACACACACACACACACACACACACACACACACACACACACACACACACACACACAGAAAACATATATGTGATTGATTTCATGATTCTTTTTCACATATCGGAAGAAGTCACGTTAACTCATCCAGAGCCCAGGACATTAACGGATTAGGGGGTCCAGAGTGCCCCCTCCCGGCCCCATTAACGGCCATTGTCTTATTTTGAAGGCCAGAAGTCTAGACCGGAAGTACTTCCGGTCTGACGTCATCGGATCCTGCGACGGAACCGAACATTGTTTACGTGGTGCCATGCTGGATTGCATAGGAGCGTTTATACATGTGTTTTATAAGCGAGCATCTGCCTCCATCTTCGCTTCTAAAGTGTTGTTTTGAGATAATGGACATTAAAGATGAGATCGGCCGTCCACCTCAATGTTATGGGATGACTATTGTGTGCTCGTGGAGCCGTGATGATGACAAATCAGCGCGGATTTCGTCTCCGGAGCGTCGGCCATTGTACTAGGTATTTTTACTCGCCGTTACAGTAATATATTACTTTTCGCGCGACATCACGCATTCGGCACTATACGTACTCTAGTACTTATCGCGTGACATCACGCGAAAGGCACTAGATGAGTTAAGATGTCATGAAGTACCAAACAATACTCACTAAAGGCTGCTTTGTATTTTTTCTCTTGACCGTGGCCTTCCTGCCAGGTCTTTCCAGAGAATTATCCGCCTCCCTCTGGGTCCTCTGCTGGGTCCCAGCCACCCTAGGGGCCCTTTTATTTTTTAAGGGCGTGAGATGGGCCCTTTTGAAGTTCTCCAATCCTTGTTGTAAGAGACTTAATATGCTCTCTTAAGGAATTGTTCTCAGCCAGCAGCTCCTCTGCATCAGCCTTCAGGGCCACGCAGGCTGGTAGTGAGCAGGCTAGGGATGAATTGAAACAACTCATTAGAGTGGATATCCTTGTGGTAAAGAGAATAGTTTGTTTCAGTTATTGGGTGGATCAATGGCTTTGATAAGGTATTGGGCAACCCATTTCAAATCAAATCTTTGAATCATTTGACCCAATAACCCAATGATTTTTCTTGGTAGATCCAGCCTTGTATGTATTCTTGCAATTTGGAACCATTATTCCCCTCACCTGCTGAACCAGCGGGTTGTTCCCCATCGGGCTGTTCAAAAGGGCCTGGAGCTGGTCCCTGGGATGGCTGGGCTGGAAGATGATAAATAAATAAATAAATAAATAATGGTAACCTAGTTGTTAGGCAAAAGAAGGTTCCAGGGTATTTGTTCTATGTAGTCACAGACGATTCCCTATCAAGTACCATGTTAAAATGCAATTTGCCTAGATTTGTTCCTGCCCCTGACACAAGTCTTCTTAAAACCGGAACAGGAATTGAACCTACCTCCTGGGATCGGGGGGGGGCAGAGGCTGGTCTGGAGGAGGTGGAGGTTGAGAGAAAAATAATTAACTTAGTTGTTGCGCAACAGACAAGTCTTCATAAAATTGGAACGGAAATTGAACCTACTTCCTGGGAGCAGATCGGCTACATCTTGTTCATGGTTAGCTGGACCTGTTGACACAAAAACGATTAACTTAGATGTTACACAACAGAAACGTCTTCATAAAACTGGAACGGGAATTGAACCTACCTCCGTGGGGCTGGAGGGCCCAGGGAGCAGGGAGCAGGGGGTTAGGCAAGGGGTTAGGCAGCTGTGGACGAGGCAAGTTGGGGTGCCGTGGAGGATCTGGAGCTGAAACTAAAATTATTAACCTAGTTGTTATGCTAGCTCAGGTATTGGGTGAAAAATATTTGATATGGTAGTGGGTGCCCCAATGTCCTATGAATCCATTCATTATCTTCACCCAAAAACTTGAATATACACATTCACTAGTAAAGACCACACCATGAAACAAGAATGCAGATTGGTTGTATTTATTGAATGAATGTACAGTGGAAATGGAAATGCATTAGTTAGTTATTACTGTGGAAGGAATGGTATGGTTAGTGTGAGGGCGGGGGCTGAGGGCAAGGGGCTGTCGGGCTGAGGGCGAGGGGCTGTCGGGCGGGGGGAGGGGGAGGGCGGTTACGGTGGGCGCTTGGTGAAGGGGGCAGGGAACGCGCGGAACCGAAGAGAGAGTAAGGGGCGTGGGCGGCTTAGGAAGGGTGGGCTAGAAGAAGAGGGGAGGAGCGAGGGATGGCGAGGGGCGAGAGATAGGTGGCGAGGTGGCATGAAGGGTCTCTGAATTGGGTGAATGGCAGGGAGGAGGGGGAGGATGGGAGGCCGGATAGGGCGGAGGGCGAGCAGTGTTTGAGGGTGGCGAGTTAAACGAAGGGAGAGTAGTGGGCGGGGGGCGGGGAGGTTAGGGGGGCAAGCCCTGGGTGTTTTGGCTATGGGGCCCGTGGTCGCTGGTCTTTCGTGGCCGACCAAGACCCCAAAAGAGATGTGCTGCAATTACGAGGCGAGAACAGAGTGTGCTTGGAGGAGATCTTGGGTATCAGAACGGATGTACCTGTGGTATGCTTGTGACGTCCATCGGCCGAGGGTTTGGATTGTGTTTTCGGGGACGCCCTTCCGCGAGGCCGTGGATGCTGCGCCTATGCGGAATGAGTGACCTGAGAAGTGTTGTGCGTCATAACCTGCTTTGGTGAGAACCTGGCGGAGATGGTGATGGAACCATTCCCGAGTGGCGACGGACCCGGTTTCTGTGGTAAACAGGGGGTCTGAGGGAGACGCGTTTTGTGAGTGGCGGATGCTTAGGTGGCGATCGAGCGTTTCGAGAGGGCTGAGGGGCGAGTTTAACCGGAATAGGTAGATGGGGGTGGATTTGCCGTATTGGTCTGTCTTGCTATGTTTGAGAGTGAAGATGGCGGTTGAATTGGAGATGGACAGGTCGGATAAACAGGGGTGACGAGTGGGATTGAACCGGGAGTTAGATGACGTGAACTCTGAGCACCTGAGGAAGCCGTAGAAGGCTAGGAGGAACATGGCCTCCAGTGTGCAGTCTGTGAGGGGGTTTGAATGGCCTAATCGGAGGACACGGATGCAGTCGTAAAGTATGTTGGCTGTGATAGGTTGACGGGTAGGGGGGCGTTGGGGCTCTGATCGTTTCAAACCTTTGAGGAGTAACGAGACCTGGGAGTGCGAGTGGGATGGATGCGGAGCGCCGGTGAGGAGTTTGGTGATAAAATTAATGCCTGATAGGTAAACTCGGATGGTAGAGGAATGCATGGCTCGGGAGGAATGGCAGTGACTAATGTAGGAGGTGAGTGTGGCCAGGTCTAGGGACGGAAAGGGCAGGGAGAAGGTGGTGTGGAATAACTGGTAGTTCTTCCAGGCTGTCCAGTAAGAGGACAGGGTGGAAGGGGCGACTGACTGGAGGATGGACTGTTGGGTCTGGACGATGAGGTGGCGGAGTGGGTGATTTAGGGGAAGGTCATCTGAGAATACGGAGGGACTGGAGTGGGATGGAGATCTGCGTCTGGAGCCAATTGCCTGAATTTCTGAAAGAGAAAACGGGAGAGTGAATCGGCAATGGAGTTGAGGTGACCGGGGACATGGGCGGCACGAATTATGAAATTGTTTGTGACGGTGATCCAGGTGAGGCGTCTGAGCAGTGACATGATGGGAAGGGAGGAGGAACGGCCTTTGTTGATGATATCAACAGTGGTCTGGCTGTCCGAGTAAACTAGAATTGAGCGGCTGGTCCATTCAGAACCCCAAAGAGAAGCCGCTACAATTATGGGGTACAGCTCGAACATTGCAGAGGAATGACCCACACTGTCACACTGAGGATCCGTCATCTCCTCTGGCCATTCCTCTGCAAACCATCGACCGCCATAGTATCCCCCGAAGCCTACGGAGGGGGCCGCATCAGTGAATAACTGAAGGTCTTCTGGGGAGGAATGATAGTCATTATAGAAAAAGCTAATGCCATTCCAGTTTTTTAGGAGGATGTGCCATAGCCTGAGCTCCATTTTGGATTCTGAGGAAAGGTTAATCTGGTGGTGGAGGGATGGGACTGAGGAGGCTAGGGAGAGGAGATGGGAAATGAAAGAACGGCCTTGGGGAATGATTCGGGTAGCAAAGTTGAGGTGGCCTAACAGTTGGAGTAGCTGCTGCTTGGTACAGGAGGGGGCATCTGCAAAGTTGGCGGCAATGAGTGAAATACGGTGGAGCTTTTCCTGGGGAAGGGAGGCTTGGAATTTGACTGTATCCAGTTTAATGCCTAGAAACTCGATTTCTGTGGCTGGGCCTTCTGTTTTGTCCTCAGCGAGGGAGGCTGCGTGCAGGGGGGGAGGATGGGAAGTCTACAGTGAGAAAATCGTCTAGTAGGTGGACGAGGAAGGGGATACGGTAATTGTTGAGAAGTATCCAGCACAAAAGTTCTGACAAATTGTCAAACAATTTGGGGCTGCTTTTACAGCCGAACGTTAGTCGGACTGCAAAATAATACTTCCCCTTCCAGCATACGCCGAAAAGGGGCCAGGAGTCGGGGTGGAGTGGGAGGACTTTGAAGGCCGACGTGATGTCGGCTTTGGCAAGCCAGGCACCACGGCCGGCCAAACGGATTAGGGAGATAGCGTGTGCTACGGTCGAGTAGTGGAGGGAGAATTCTGAACTGGGAATGAGGCTATTGATACTGGGAACTGAGGAACCGTGGGGGGATGAGAGATCAATGATTAGTCTTTTCTTACCTGAATATTTTCGGGTAGCGACACCGACGGGGCTGATCCGGTAAGTGGGGAACGGGGGGGAAGTGAATGGTCCGATCATGAACCCCTGGCGGAGTTCTTTCTCTAATAAGGTGTCGACTGAATCTGGGTCGTTTATGGCAGATTGAAGGTTATTGCAAGTGTGGGTTGTGTCTGGGGTTACTGTGAGTCCGGGGGAAAAACCATAGTTGAGGCCATCTAGAAAAAAGCGGATGAAACTGGGATCGGGGTGGTGAGATAAAGCTGATGCTAGGGCTGGGATTTTTATGGGTGTGGCGAGGTGGCGTGCTAGTCAGCTGCTTGATGGTTTAGTGGGGTTGTGAGGGCAAGTTGACCGGGCGTGGGCGCCGCTGCAGAAGGAGCACATGTGCAGCAACTTACAGCCGGACATGTCGCAGCCTCGGTCGTTGAAATTGTTGCACAGCATTTCGTTGCCTACGAACATAATAGGAGGCAGGGAAGTTGGAGGGGCGTTGGGTTCTGGGCCTGGTTGGACGGACTAAATTGGACATAAGGGCCGGGATGCGATTAGGGGTTGGTCGGATGAGGGGGGCGGGGGCGGCAGGGCGGGAGGCCGAAAGGGTGCACTCGGTGGTAGGGTGGGCGGGACAGCCGCACAGGCTGCATGCAACAGCAGTTCTGCCGGCAAAGAGCCGGCAGTACAGCTCTGTGTCGAGCGCTCCCCAGTAGGTGTTAAGGTTCCATTGCTGGAGCCGGGCTGCCGCTGCCGCCGCGAATTGCTTGTGGTATTGGTAGTATAGTGTACCACTGAAACGGACAGCTAAGTCCATAATGATCTGGAGATAATCGTCAAGTTCTTGTCTGCGATTTGGAAACACTGAGCAAATGATATTGCGGAAAATAGAGAAGGCTAGGACGAATTCTGTGGGGGTGAGTATTGAGGTGGCTGAGGAGGAGTGGAGATCACGGAGGGTGATCACAACCCCCCCAACGTCGACGGTTCTGGCCTGGTGGGAGGAAACAGAGGGTTTTAGCAATGAAGCAAGGTCAATGTCCGTACCCTGTAATATCTGCTGCCTGAGCGATGCGGAGACCGGGAGAGGGCTGGCTGCTATGGCTGTGGGCGGCATGGGTACGGGCTGCGCTGTGGAGAGTGAATAGGAGGGGGACTGGGAAACGGAGGGGAGGGCAGAGAATGGAGGATGGGAAGAACTATGGTAGGTAGGCATGTTGGCAATGGCGACGGAGGGGGGGATGGGGGGGGGGCATTTGGGCCTGAAGCACTGGGATACTCACCTGTGGGGGGAGGGGGGTAGTTTGGATGGGCGCGGTGGATGGAATGTTAGCCGCTGAGGTGGCTTGGTTAGCTACAATAGCGGGGGTGGGGGGTGGGCAGTTTGGGCATTGGTAGAGTTGGCAGCGGGAGATTGGGAAGTAGTTTGGCTGGCCAGAAAAGCTGGGGAGAGGGTGTTTAAGACGTTGACTAGTTGGGAAATTAGACTGTTTGGCAAAATAACAGGGGGAGGAGGAGGGGTGGGTTGAACATGGCTGGCCTGGAGAGAAGCAGTGGTGAGTATGGTGGCTTGGTTAGGTATGGGGGGAGGGGGGGGGGGGGGTGGCAGGGAGGGAAGGTTGGTTGGAAGGGAGGGGGGGAGGGGGGGAAGGAAGGGGAGGAGGGGGGAGGGAAAGGGAGCTAGACACAGGAGGGGGGGAGGGGGGGCGTGGGAGGGAAGATGTGCAGAGGATTGGGAAGTTACAGTTAGTGCAGCCTGCGAACACAGGGAAGACAAGACAGACAACAAATCAGACATGGGGGAGGAAGCAGGCACAGGGGTGTGAGACGTGTGAGACACTGAAGTAACTGTTGGCTGGAGAATGACACGGCGCGTGTCTGCGCCGTGTCCTGGGGGTGGGGGAGGGGAGTGGGTGTTTTTAGACTTCCTGGTAGCTTTACGGGGAGGGGGGCGGAACTCTGCTGTGGCCGTGCGTGCGCTGTCAGGAATGACGTCACTAGAGCGCGACGGCCCCGGCGGGGAAGACATAACTACACCAGCTGATGTAAACAAATCGAAAAGAGTAGCTTTGTTAGCAGCTCTCGAGAACAAAATGTTTTTCGCACGTAGTGCGTTCTGAAGGCCGGTTACGGTCCAGTCAGAGATTGACGATCTAGACTGCTCGACTGACCTGGTTGTTGAGCGGCGGGGCCGATTGTATGGGGTGGAGCGGGTGGGAGAAGTGGCAGATCGGTGGGATGTTCTCGACCGGCGGCTGGGCACGGGAGAAGGAGTTGTGGGAGTTGGAGGTACGGTGGTCGGAGTTGCTGGTGTTGTTGGAGGATGCTGGCGGAAATCGGCGGGGGTCTGAGCGAGGGAGGAGGAGAGGTCCTGGACCGGCTCGTTGGCAAGAGCCGCCTCCTCGTTCGGTGCCGGAGTGTCGTCCTCCGGTGGAATGCCGAAGAGGTCCTCTTCCTCGGATGCCATGAGATCGATGTGATCGGCGTTGCTTTCCATGACAGCTAACTGGTGAGTTTAACTGACTGGCTGGTTTGAAAATACGTTTTTAAGGTGAGCGAAACAAGCGTTCTCTCGTATGCGTGCGTTCTGCAAAGGAACTGAGCATGAATGGTGGCAGTTGTGAAGGGGTATAAGTACAAGCGTTGATTGGCTAGGTAGGCGGAGATAGGGGAGGATTGTGATCAGCGAGCAGGTGAGCTCTGGAGGATTGATAACAGGGTGTGATTAGGAGATTGTTCGTGGGAGGAGATTGGTTCCATGTATGGTCTTTCCTCCCGAACCTACGTTGTACCAACTACATTTCTGATACATCCTCGAATGATGATTCCGATTAGAAAAAAATATCATGGAGAAAACTATCCCCAAAACCTTAACAGACACCCCACCCCAAAACCCACCAAAGACCCTGAACAATAACAAATCAATTATCCCATTCTTACAATTGGAACGGCAGTTCAACCTACCTCCTTCCACAAGGTCAAGCTGGCTAACCATCGCCACGCCGGAGGCTCGTAGATTTGCCAACTTCCCTAGGGTTAATTGCCTCTTTGCCGCGATAAATATTCTTCGGTTTTCTTGCTCCTGTTGAAGAGTACAGTCTGGTTAACCACACAATTTTGGTCCAGTGAGGTCCAGTCAGTCAATATACACTATAATTTGACCAAATCTTTAATAAGTAGCAAGCAAAAAAAATGAACTTACACCGGAAGCTAGGCCATGAATGTCTTCGAGTTGTTTGTCCAGCCTCGAGTTTTTCTTCTTACCACATAAAACACAATCAAGGTAGTCCCCCTTGTGAACCCTAACAAGTGAAGACAAGGTAAGCAACATCAGTTTTGATGGCACGGTGGCGCAGTCAGTAGTGCTGTCGCCTCACAGCTAGAAGGTCCTGGGTTCGATTCCTGCCGGGGGACGCTGTGGGTGCTGGGGGCGTGTTCTCTCCTCCGCGTCATCAGTGCCCACACCCTAGGTGGGGTTGGCAAAAGGGCCTTTCTGTGTGGAGTTTGCATGTTCTCCCCGTGTCTCCTAGGGTAGATACCCTCACAAAAACATGCAGTAATCCTGGTCTCTATAATGCCTCCCCCTGGCCAGCCGGGGCGCCTGATGGAGGGGAATGGAACTGGTTGGAATAACGTGTTCCTTCCACGCGCTACGTCCAACCGGGGAAGCTCCTCCTGTCAGGTGATAAGAAGCGGCTTGCTCACTCCTCATCAAGGAAGCATGAGCTCAGTTCGGGGCCCTCCCCAGGTTGTCAGAGGGAGAGCAGAGCCCAGGATTACAGCTTAGGCAATTGGCACCGGGTGAAAAAATGGGTTACAAAAATCGTGGGATAAAAATTATAAAAATAAAAAAAAACATCAGTTTTGAAAGTGTCTGCTTATTGCACCATTACAGAATAATCATGGTCTCATTAAACAATGACGGTCATGGGGTCGACTTTACCTGCCATTGGCATAATCCTGTATAAGGAGTCTCTCCTTTTCATTTGTAATCTTGTGACCTTTTTCGAGGTGGGATTTAAAAAAAACATTCCCCTTGGTTACAGTTGACCATGGGACAGATGACCGTCGAAACGTGGCTGCTCCTCTTCCCCTAGATGAGTCAAAAAAGGTGATTGTCAGTAATTGGGTCACGTAGCAATTTTAATTAGAAGGACGTTGGGTCTAGCCAAACTTCATGACAAGCTGTAAGAAATGAAACCTGCTGTTTTGCGTAAGTTGTTCTGTTTGGATTTGATCAAGTAACTCAATAATACCCAATAAAAACCTCATAGTACAACAAAATTTTAACCCAATCATATTATCCTAACATGTGGGAAGATCCGATCAGCTCTCGGGGGCTGGGCAGAATACGTTTAGCAGAGTTAGGGGTTTTGCAGCTTTTTGGGCCATTGAACAATAGGGCTTGATATAACATCGGGCCTGACCAAAGTACCGTTTTGGTTAGGGTGCTAACTTGTAATTCGGTTAAAGTGCAAGGAAGTTTGATAAATAGTTGTGAAAGCAAGCGCCGCCGACTCCAATACAAACTCACATCTTTAGAGACCTTTTTCTCTGAACTGTGTTCCCAGTGCAGCGACAAAGTTTTTTTGCGACTAAAATAGCTTCAGATCAGGCTTCTAAAAAAATTAAGAAGCTAATAGCTAACTGTTAGCTAACTTACTCCTCTCGTCATCCATAACAGTGGTTGCAGTGAAATCACAAGCCACTACTGCCTCTGTAGACGGATGTTAGAGCGAAGGCCTATACAGAAATGTCTGGCACTTTAGCGGCACCTTGTGGCCCCCGGCAGTAAATGTGTTAATAAAAAACATTTTTATCCTGTTTTCCCTTGTATTTCCCCCTCTAGTGGACAGTCGCGTCATCTCTGGTCGCGCATTGTTGTAAACGGAGATGATGCGATGACGCGACTCTTCACTAGAGGGGGAAATTCAGGAAATACAAGGATAAAAATGCTTTTTATTAAACAATCCGAGAGCGGCGTGTAATTATCGTTGAACGGTGTCATTTCTGAGTAAAAGGAGACTTGGGGAAGCACTTTATTTTTGAAATCTGACGTTTGTAGCTCAAACCGTTGAGCCACAAATACCCCACTGGTTCTCAGGTTGAGGGGGAAACATGACGGTCATGTATATGACCGTCATGTATTCAGGGCTAACTGCACAGCGTGTCCTCACCGGGTCTTGGGTCTTGCGTCATTCCCAACTTGCATCGTTCTCCAGTGTTGTTTTTTCCAAGTAAGATCAACAAACCGACATGTTTTATTAAATACAAAATGATGTGCTGAATATTGCGATATACTTTGGCAAGAACCCACTTGTTGTGCTAAAGGAGTCCTTTGAGAGCCGCTTCACAGTGTAGTCATTTAAAGCAACGAGAAGTGTATTTTAGAATAGGTATCGATCTCTGATCAGATCAATCAATTGAGCAACTCTACTCTTGAACATAATCCTGTCAGTATTTGGAGTTACATCATGGCACGTTAACGGCAAAATCCTCTACCAAATTGTCACTTTGCTTTTGTTCTCAAATCATGTCCGCATTTTGCTGTCACACACGCACGCACGCACGCACGCACACACTCACACGCGTCTCGGACTACCCTGAACATTGACAAGTACTCCAGGAGTGAGAATATTTTGCAATAGCACACCCCTCCTAAATAAATAAACGCATGACACTACTTAGCACAGCAAGTTAATAACCATTGTGTGAGTGTGCGTGTGCGTGTGTGAATTTTTCAGTGTTTTTGTAGATTAAGGAGAGTGGGCGACAGAGAAAGAAGATATATGAAGTTATTAGACTTCAATTGAACGCCCCCCTCCCCCCCCTCCCCTCCTCCTCTCCATTCTCCCTCTGACTATGTACAGCTGCTGTTCCATCCCTCTGCCCCACCCACCCACCCCTCACCCCAATTCACTAAATAAACGGTCAAAAACAAACACATTTAGCAGTTATTGCTGTCTCGCTTCTCTCTCACAGTCCCAGCAATATAACTGTGGTAAGCAGCATATAGCTGCACTCACACACACACGCACACACACAAGGGCACAGCGAATGAAAACAAAATATACACAATCGCAATGACAATTGCAATGAACAAACACACACACACACACACACACACACACACACACACACACACACACACACACAGCCAAGCACACAAACACTCGCATATTACACTCTCAAACGCAATACTGATAGATACACACTGTAAAAATGCCCAGAGTTCAAATTGAACTCAGAGAGTACCATGTTGTAGGAAACTCAAGGGTTAAATGAACACTCGGGACTCTACAGACTATCTGCTCTCGCATGCACGCATGCACGCACGCACACACACACACACACACACACACACACACACAGAGAGAGAGACACACACACCGTAAACACATTGATAAAACCATTTCCATAATAAGCAGTGTTTGTCAAAATGTCACGCCGGGGCCCGGCGGCCATTATCACTGCTACCAACATTTATAGAGGCTCTTTAAATAAATGGCCCGGCGGCTTCACCAGGCCGCCCACCTTCTCTTAACGTGCACGCACACAGAGGTGCACACACTCACGCACACACGCACGTGTGGACACACACACACACACACACACACACACACAAGCACGCACACAGACACACCAGCACCAGCAGCACCACCATATATATTCCAGTGAGTGCAGCCTTAATGGGAGCCTCTCCACACGGCTGCCACATGTAATATGGGACACCTCATCTTCTGGGTTTTATTCACAACTATTGGCTGTAATTGACTGTCATATAATTTATTTAAACTTACTGTATCGCCAAACCCCCAGAGAGAGAGAGAGAGAGAGAGAGAGAGAGAGAGAGAGAGAGAGAGAGAGATGAGCATAGAGAGGTAGAGAGAGACAGAGAGGGCGAATGACTCAGAGAGGCAGAGAGAGAGAGAGAGAGACAGACAGACATAGGGAGAGAGAGAGAGAGAGAGAGCGAGAGAGAGAGAGAGAGAGAGTGCGAAGGAACAAGGGAGTTGCAGGGAGAGGTCAGTGAAGGGAGATGAGAGAGGAATGTGCGTGCGTGCGTGCGTGCGTGCGTGCGTGCTGTATGCGTGCGTGCGTGAGGGAAGGAGGGAGGAAAAAGGTTGAGAGAAAGGGTTGCAGGGTGAGATGCAGCCCACAGGTAGAATGGAGGGTTGGGGAGGAATACAGAACAGGAGGAGATGAGGAGAGTGGGTGGGTGTGAGATATCGATTGTGAATCGTTGATTGTAGGAATGCAGTGGTATAAATGGACTGCATTTATATACTATCACTTTTCTCTGAAGTGCTTTACAATGAACTCATCGACTCACATACTATATATTCACACACCAATGGAGGAAACCATGCACCTGCTCACCGGGAGCAGTTAGGGGTTCAGACTCAGAGTCTTGCTCAAGGACCCTTCAACGCATAGGCGGAAGTAGCTGGGAATCGAACCTGGGTACTTCGGATTCCAAGACGGCCGCTCTACCTCCTGAGCCACCTCCATGCCCCAGTGTTCTCAGATGTTTTCATGCGAACATCAGACTCTGCCAGCACGACTGCCATATGTCCACGAATTAAATACAGAGGGCTTTCAACATAAAAAAAAGACCATAAAATGTCTTATTTGAGATGTTCCTTTTAGGCAGGGTGTTTAACTGTACTTGTACTGTTCTCCATTTTTGTCTAATAAAATAATCAATCAATCAATCAATATACTGTACATGTAATGTTGTTGTTAGTTGGAATAAACACCAACACCTCTCTGCCAGGGTTTTCCAGTGTATTTATGTGGCCAGGATGGCTTTGAGTGTATGTATGAGTGTCCGTATGAGCACGGACCTCCATGTATGGAGATAACCAATGTGACAGACAGAATGGCCCATACAAGGAGATATGCACGCGTGTCGTGGTTTGATACCATGCAGAGTGAGGACCGAGAGTAAACTGCCAATTAATGTTTTATTACAAACCAGTAAGACACCCTAAGGTCGAGGTTGCGCTGAAACAACAGAGACTGACCCATTATGTCCATATATGGGCATTCCCAGATACGGCTTTAATATTGATGACATCAGGGATCTCCAAATATGGGCATAAAAGGGACAAGGACGGAATTCATTTGCAAGTGTGACTTGCCTCGCGACAACCACACTGGTTATCAAGAGACTGACATAATATGTCCATATATGGGCATTCCCAGATACTGGCTTAATATTGACGACATTCAGGGATCTCCATATATGGGCATAAAAGGGACAAGGACAGAATTCATTTGCAAGTGTGGTTGCCGTGACCCGAGTCACACTCTTGTCTTGGCCATATAGAGCGTGACATGAGGCGTGACTGACTGAGTGACTGACTGACGCACGTGAGGGCAGAACGATAAACTGAGTCCAAAGTTTTAAGTGTGGTAACAGTTGCATTTCTATATATTATGTTCCCATAGTCAATTCGCTTCTTTCTAGTAGGCCATGGAAATCAGAATGTATTGTGATTAAAAAAAGAGAAGCCAAGATAAATTGACGAATTATTTGTTAAAATTCCAAGGTGTGTATTAAAAGTACGTTTTTCATCCAACCAAATCCCAAGGTAGGCTATTTATAATGATAACGATAATGAATTATATTTGTATAGCACCTCTCAAAACAAAGTGACAAACTGCTGCACAGATCAAGAGGTTCTTTCACAGGGCACTCGCTCAATGGAGGTGCCATTTGGCGTGCATAAGTGAGGATAATTTTCATTAAAAAACTCTCCCCTATTTACCCTCTGCCACACTATGACTATCAATAAAAGCAAGAAAAGCAAGGAAGGAAAAAACACATAGATTGCAGCTTTTAGTCAAGGCTCTCCTCTTCTTGGTTGTTTTCCATGCCGGCTCCATGCATGCAGCCATGGTGCTCAGACAGACAGCGACGCACAACAGGCCTGGATAACAGCCTGGCTTTCTCAAACCATTTATCTGCTTCTAGGCTTTTATTATTTGAATACATTCTGTCAAGCACCTGTAAGCGTGCACTGCATCTAAAGAGATTGATTTATTGCCATCTCCTTAAATGAGCTACTGTGTTCGTTTGTGGTCGGTCAGAGGCGCACATTCACACGCACGCGTGGGCACGTATGCGCGTGCGCGCACACACACACACGTGTTGTCCTCGCCCACATTGCATGTATGTATTTGTATGCATGTGGCGTGTTCTGTTTTCTGGCCCCCTATTGAAAGAAATGCATTGGCTCCACTCCACACCTTTATGAGGGCATTATGGGAAGCTTCCAGTGAAAATGAGATCTTTTTAGAGTCTCGCCCTTGGGTCAACCCTGAGGACTTCTCCAGAATGTTAATAAAGACACGGACGGGGCCAGAGGGGGAGGAGAGGTGAAAGAACCTCTTAGAAACTCTCTGCTGTAACAATATAATAGAGAGAGAGAGAGAGAGAGAGAGAGGATGTACACACACACAGGCAGGGGCGTCACACCAAAATTCTGGGCCCTGGGAACAAGGATTCACTGTGGGCCCCCCATGAATGTTAACTATTGAAAAATAGCAGACAAGCTCGCTGCAAGTTTGTAGATCTGCTATTTTTGAAAAGAAAAAAAAAAAAAAAAATGTGTGCAAGAAACCTATGTTTCCATGTCAGTGGTGCTCAAACTTTTTCATGTCAATGACCCCCAAGATGATATGTATTTGGTCACGGACCCCCATGTCAAAATATTTAGTTCCAGGGACACATTTTCACGACTTTTCGAAAATAGCAGATCTACAAGCTTGCAGCGCAGCACTGCACTGTGAGCTTGTATATCTGCTTTTCAATAGCTAAAGTTACGAGGGCCCCTCCACCTTGGGCCCTAGCAACTCAGTCCCACTCCCCCCCCCCCCCCCACCTTGTGACGCCCCTGCACACAGGGGAGAGGAAGCTTGACCACTTAAGATTCAGTATATAATCACAATTTGGAACTAGAAAATCACTCTGTCGAGGTGCCTACTTGCGCAAGCAGAGCATGGAACCGTGCAAGTACTGCGATCAGCTGAGTATGTATCTATGTCAGGGGTTTTCAAAGTGGGTGACGGGGCACCCTGGGGTGCCGTGACGGCAGTCCAGGGGTGCCGCAAGACAATTTGATAATATTTGGAATTCATGTGGACACTTGAAAAAATATTTAGTATCATTTTAAACTTGAAGTGCAACGTTATTTTCAGTCAGTTCTAACCAAAATGGCTATTATCTCAACATTTTCCTTGCAACATAATCTATCGTCACTGTCGGGCAGAAACCTTGTATCTCCTCGTATCTAGTGAAAACAGCAGATCTACAAGCACACAACGCCTCGCGTCGCGAGGTTTTACAGCTCATCCGCACTGCCTGCGATGCGACGCGAGTGACGCGACACTTGCGATGAAATCTCACTAAAATACATCTGTTTCAATGAGGACGTCCTGACCTATATCGCGAGCGACAACGCATCGTGCTGCGACGTCGTCCACCCCTCCCGTTTTCGCTCGCGGAGCCTCTATTTGAGCGAGGTTTCGCGGCGACGTCCATAGAGGTAAATAAATGGCCATGTCCCGCCCCCCAAACACTTTATGTTATTATTTCTTTATTTGATTGGTTCAGGCTATGTCGCAACGCAATGTCCGATGCTGCAAATGCGGACAGTATTTCGCGGGACATCGCGTCCAGTGCTTAATTTGTGCCGGATCAAGCCGGATCTTGTTCCGGTACCTCACTTTTTCTGACCGGCACCTATTTGATTGGATCCGCCACCTATTTGATTTTGAATCAAGGATCCGGGACCTTCCCTGTCAATAAAAATCTATAAATAAACTGTTTTTTTAATCTATGTTCTATGTATGCTCTCTGTTTTATGTTGTTCTGGTGTGACCCTTGTTTGATAATTTTTTAAATATTTGTATGCGTTTTAATCTGAAAAACAAAAGAGGAGTTTGACAGACATCAATCACGTGATGACACAGGTTCACGCAACTAGTTGTTTTGTTTCCGCCTCGGTCGCACGCTGCACTGCACACTGCACAGGGAGTTTACCATGGAGTTTACCGGGCAACAAAACAATACGCAAGCAAGCGGCTGCTAAAATGTCAAAGCGACAGACTAAACTTTAACGTTCTTCAAACCAGTCGGTCAGCCAGACCCCAAACAGGCCAACGTTATTTCGGCAGATAGCGACAGGCCAGCAGCGGGGCTCTGTGCTGTAAACAGCGGCACAGATGAGGAGGAGGAGGGGGCAGCCACTGGCATGATGACACCCGATGACCAGCACGGGGAACGAGAGGAGGAGGATGAGGATAAATCAGAGTGAGGAAGAAGGAGGTGGTGAGGAGGACAGGACAGCAGCGACAGGTGAAAGGGGGCTCCTTACTGCAGGGGGGATTTGGACCGATCTCAGTTCAATGCCATAAAAGGCTTTTAAGCACACATTGTTAACTTGCATTTATCTTGTGCTTGTTATTGATTTAGAGCCATGAGTAAATGCTGTGAATGAGTGTAAAAATGTCCCATCGCTGCGTGGGTATGATTAGCGTGAGTCGTGACATTGCTTGCTCTGTTGCTCAGGGACAGCGCTGTTTTTTGTGTGTGTGTGTGTGTGTGTGTGTGTGTGTGTGTGTGTGTGCGCGTGCGTGCGTGCGCTGATGGACAGTGAATGGACAGAGAAGTGAGAGAACGTGTCACCCAGTTTAGGCTTGCTTTTTTAAAATAAAACTTCGAGTCCTAATTATAGGCTATGTCCCCTCCATTGAAGGGAAACTACATTAAATGAAGACTGGAGGACAGGAGAGCCAGTGAGAGTACTGTGAGACAGGAGGGGAGACCTTTGTGACGATGAAGAACTCATAGAACTGATTGCAACATCTCTGGAAAAAGATGTCATGTGTCTGAATTTGCAAGCATATAAAGAGGATTCAGTTAGTCATGGACAAAACACACGTGAACAAGAAAAGGAAATGCATCCTTGTTACACAGGACAATTAATCAGATTGAATCTGAATCTGCTTTTGTTGGACTGGACATTAGTGATATTACTGTTGTACACTGATATTTTGGTTAGCAACAGTGAGTTTGGCACTTTGGCTGTGTGTGCAGTGTTCTTACAAATACATTTTTCACTTTACTATTTTGATACACCACACCTCTGTTGACAGATAAGATAATTATTCTATTGCACTGTGCAGTAGTGCTGTTTATATATGGTCATCTATGTTTTCGTCCTTCCAAATAGAGACTTTTTTGGCTTCTGTGATGCTTTATTGTTGACAGTGATATATACTGTGTATATATATATATAGTTAATTTGTTAATGAAAATGTACACCGGGTGTGCGTGCGTGCGTGCGTGCATGCACGCGTGTGCGCGTGTGCACGCGAAACCTAGGATCCCCCACCTTTTCATTGACAAATTAAGCACTGATCGCGTCGCGTTGCTCGCTCGCGTGCAGTGCGGATGAGTTGCAAGACCATAGCCCAATCAGGGCATCATTAACAGGCAATGAGGGACCAGTATTCATGGTGATGCCAGTGGTGAGCGCACCGCATGGCACACTCTGCTTGCGCACAAGTAAGCCAATTATTAATACTAGGACCTTGCCCAGTGGGTGTGCACAGTTTATGAGGGATAGAATGTAGTAATGTTGGAGAACCCAGACGTATTAGTGATCTCCAAATTTGGGCATTGTTTCAGCATGCGGATGCATTGTACAGGTGGCGGTATCAGTGATGTCAGACATCTGGGAACTGTTTCACCCGTTTATGCCCATATATGGTGTTCCGTGTCCAATGTCCATACATGGTGTTCAGACGGCAGACAGGCAGACAGATGGTGGACAGACAAACATTCCGTAAAATGAATAGTTAGATTATTTATTTATTTATGAACATTTCGTTAGCCTCATGTCATAATTGCCTAGCTAACTAACTTTTTTGGTCAAATTGACATTTTTGCTAACACTGCTGCGTCATTGTGGCTTATTGCCCAGGTCCTCAGCTTAACAACTTTTTGACTTATAGGCAGAAATACTTTGTGATTTTAAGGCCGAGAACATTGCCAATTGGGGGAAGGCGACCCAGATAGGATGCTTAAATTCAGTGGTGTAAAGTAACTAAGTACAGTACTTAAGTACAAATTTGCGGTATTTGCACTTTACTTGAGTATTTCCAATTTCCAGTACTTTTACTTTTACTCCACTACATCTCAGAGGCAAATGTTTTACTTTTACTCCACTACATTTCTTTGAAAAATTTAGCTACTAGTTACTTTTCAGATATAAATTATAATATAAAACATACATTATTAACCACTTTATCCCTATTTTATACCTGCGCTATTTGATAATAGCGGATCTACAAGCTCACAATGTGTCACATTGCGACGCGCTGTGGGCTTGTAGATCCGCTATTTTCAAACTTTAACTTTGGTACTTTAAGTACATTTTGATGCCAATACTTTTGTACTTTTACTCAAGTATATTTTAACCCTTTTTGTGCCTATCCCGGACAAGTTCGGCTTTATTTCAATCCAATACAATGTTTTTTTTTTGCTATTTTACTTACCCTGAGCTGCTTGTAGAGATGTGGGTGGTCCTGGCTCGTCCTACGCTTTCCAACGAGTGATTAGATGGTCCGACGATTTATTCCATTGAAAATGGTTTAAAATAAAGTTTAGAGCCCCCCATCAATCTATACTGTCGGCGGCGCGACGTATTCCAGGGTGCCTATCCCGATCTAGTCCGGGATATTTAATAAAATGAATTAATTAATCAGAGGCCTCAACGAAGCCCCGGTCTAATTTTCCATCCATGCCCGGGGCCGCGACTCTGTTTACATCGGCCCGTAATCGGGCAACGCCGCCGCACCGCGCCGCCCACTCCAATACAAACTCACATCTTTAGAGACCTTTTTCTCTGAACTGTGTTCCCAGTGCAACGACAAAGGTTTTTTGCGGCTAAAATAGCTTCAGATTGGACTTCTAAAAAACAAAGAAGCTAATAGCTAACTGTTAGCTAACTTCCTCCGGTCTTCCTTCATAACAGTGAATGCAGTGAAATCCCAAGCCACTGCTGCCTGTGGAGACGGAGGTTAGAGCGAAGGTCTATGCAGAAATGTCTGGCACTCTAGCGGCACCTTGTGGCCCCCGGCATTAAATCAGCCAAAATGACGTAATCTGCATCATCTGTATACGTTGTGTATACGTTGCCCAATCACATCGCCGATCATGAACACATGGTACACTACCGGCCAATCACAGCTTATCTGCTCTGGTCTCCAGGAAGCGCCTCCGCTTGGCTACAGTGTTTACCATGGTGAAGGATTTTAACCTCTTAATCCACAAATCCTGGCCAGAAAATTACGTTCTACCATGCGTTCTACCCCTCCACGGATTACTATCGGTCGCGGTGGTTTGCGGTGCCGCTCCGGTGGTCCGCGACGACTCCGGCCGTAAAACGACCGAAAAAAGCAATACCGCTACTGACCACTAGTTGAACTTACACAGTATAGCTTTAAGTAAAACATTTGATTACTTTTTCCACCACTGCTTAAATTACGTCAGACTTCGGAGCTCTATGTGGGTCTCCGGACAACGGTGGTAGTTTGTGATTACAGTACAATTTATAGCAGATGCATTCCTAGAGCAAGTTCATCACTGGCTGCACTCAGCACAAGGCAGAATTAAATTACCTAATCTTCCGGACAACTGAAGGATTTGTGAGATCTTGCATCAATTATTTCTTTGCATTCCAGTTATTCTCTCAAGACCTCAGATCCTAATGAATTGCTTTTTGTTTTTTATTCAGGTTTAATCCAGTACTGCTTGCTCCCATTTAACGAACCTGCCAACACTCTATTCCTTTTGTTGACACATCATCATGTAATGATATGGCGGCTCTCACCCTCCAGTCGGGATATGGCCTACCAGTTTCAACACGGCCTTGATCAATCTCCAACTTTGGCAGTTTGGCAGAAGCACTAGCATACTGTACGTACTCTCCTTATTGTGTTGGGGAGAAAAATGCAATTGATTTCCTTTTCAGGCCACCGATCATGTTCTCATATTTGAACATCAATACTTTTTTTTTTACACTCACTTAAAACCACCCTTGGGCTGGTTGTATTTGTCATGTCTAAAGAGAGAACAGCTGAAACAGCGATTGTACAGGGCTTTTTCTTTTGCTGCCCCAACCCTGCGGAATGAACTCCCTAAACACTATCAGAGACGTCCCCATCCCCAAATCCTTCAAAACCGCTCTCAAAACCCAACTCTTTATTATGGCTTTCCCCAGCTAATTGCACAACCCCCTGTACCGCTGTTTTATTGATTTTACGGCATTACCATTTTATTTTATTTATTTTTTTACTTGGCCTTTTTAGTGTGTTTTTCCTACTTTTTTTGGAACACAGTTCTAAGTTGCCCCAAAAACATAGCGTCAGTGTTGGGCAGAAACCTCGTATCTCCTAGTTTCAAATTTGTAAAATTTTTCGCAAAGTAAAGCACTGCTTCATCATATGGCCATTGCACAATAGTAGTGAAAACAGCATTTTTGGTGTGAGGCGTTGTGTGCTTGTAGATCGGCTGTTTTCACTAGTTTAAATCATTTTAAAAATGATAAATACAAAACAAACGGTTTTGGACATATAAGGTTTCCACCCGACAACGACAATATGGTTTTGGACAAATCATCTTCATAGCATTTGAACTCTATGGCAAACACACAAACGCACTTACAGTAATGAACTATGTTGACTAGAAATGTGGGATTGATGTTGAAACTGACTAGAGGACAGGGGACTTCAAAAGCCAAGGTTAAATGTGTATTCTCAGCAGAAGTTGACCTTTGGCTCTTTTTTCCCTCAACAGCAAGCCTCTTCGCCAAAAATAGCAGATCTACAAGTCTCTCTATTTTTGTTTTTGGCGAACGTTCCCCCCCAGATTAGGGATTCTAGTATTCAAATGGTTAATGTCACACAACAATCACACCCGTGTGAAGTGAGAGGTGGAAACACGACACACGTGCATACGCCCTTGTATGGGCCGTTCTGTCCGTGACGTCAGTTACTTCATGAGCACAGAGCTCCATACATGGAGATCCGTATGAATATATTTTGGCTAATACATTTCATTTCATTTTGTTTTGCACATGGTAGTGTATGATACAAATCCATTACAAGGATAATTAAGTAGTACATATGTTACCGGATGTTTGGGTAACTCAGGACGTTCTATGTAAGAGCACTTGTTTTGTCGTTCACCACACACCAATCACCACCAGGTGGCGACGACAGCCATTCACTAGTGAAGGCGCTGACGTCACTCGTTTGCGACTCTATTTGCGACTTTATTTACTAGCCTAGCCTAGCCTAGCCTAGCCTAGCCTAGCTTAGCCATTAGCTCCATTGTAGTCACTTGGACAGGGCGTTTATCGTGGGCTTGCCCAGGCCTTACGGCCTGGGCATAAATATAACGATTGCATTCACCACGGCTTCGTAACTCGCGCGGCGCTCCGCCGGCCGCGCGGCCCTGGCCCGCTCTTCGCGGCCACTCGCACCTGCGGTGCTCGGGGGCGAAGAGCAAGGTCCGCTGGCCTGCGCGCCGCTTGCAATGTCGTGGACAATCGAGCGGCTCCGTTCCGCCCCGTGCTGCACGACGAGTGCTCCGTTTCTCGACCGTCCTGTTTCTCGTGACACATATATATATATATATATATATATATATATAATACACTCATGAACGAAAAGGAGCAGGAAGACGAATACACTCAAACTAGAAATACTGTTTCTACGAAACAGTGTGGGCTCGCTCGTGATTATATTTTGCAGCGTGCTAACTGTCATGTGAAGCTCAACCAATACTCCAGCTAACACCACTCCCAGATTTTCCACACCTCAATTGCACCTCATTGGCTAGGGGCCCTGCCTTTGTACTGTCTGCGACGGAACTCACTTATATAAATAATGAAGATAACAGTGTTCTCGCCTTTCAGGCAAGCCCACAATAATGAGGATAACATAGTGTTCTCGCCTTTCAGGCGAGCCCACAACAATAACTAAAATAAAAACTCTTAATCAAATAAATTGTTCTTCATTTCTTATGTTTGCCAACGACTATATTCTGCAGTGTGCTAACTGTCATGTGAAGCTCAACCAATACTCCAGCTAACACCACTCCCAGATTTATTTCCACCAATTGCGACTCATTGGCTAAGGGCCCTGCCTTTGTACTGTCTGCGGCAGAAAAATGCGGCTCGACTTTCAGGCGAGCCCACAATTAATCCCTGCACCCTATTCAAAACAGATACTTGATGATCGGCGCAATACAACCACTATACTTGCATTGAAATGTAAATGTAACAAAACAAAAAAACAGAATAACAAAATAACTCCAAGGTCAAATCCTATTTGTTATCGTCATATTAATATTGGCTATCCATACATGGAGATCCATACCAATACACACAAAGTGAAATGTAGGAGTGGTTTGCACCGCTCAAAAACAAAAAAGGCTCCTACAGTACAACACAAAGATTTGGCAATCCTCCTGCAGTGGTATCTCTGAGGCCAGACCCCCTGTTGAAGACCCCAGGCCTATAGGCAATCTGTGTTGAAGACCCCAGGCCTAGGATTATCTGTGTTAAAGAACCAAGACTGGGGCCCAGGCCTAGGGTAATCTCTGTTAAAGACCCCAGTCCTAGGGTAATCTGTGTTGAGGCCAATCAAGTTGATTTGTGTGACTCTGATTCTGGGTCAGGTTAAAAATCATACCTTTGCGAAGTGAGCAATGCAAATAAGACACATTGTGCATTGTATGTCCTTGTATGAGGCATGTTCTGTCCATGACATCAGTTACTTTATGTGTATGAGTACAGATCTCCATGTATGGAGATTTTTTGGGCTAATACACACAAAGTGAAATGTAGGAGCAGTTTGCACCACTCAAGAATAAATACATGAATACAAATAAAAATAAACAAAAAAATAAAAAAGATTGTGCCCACAGCAAGTGATGTATCTTGTAGTACCTCTGATTTGCCACCAGATGGGGTACTTTCCTTACTACGTAGTATTTCCAAAGTGTAGGCTTAAAATAGCATGTTTAATTAACATTTAGTACTTAAAGGAGCTATAGTCAACTTTTTCTTGAAAAACGGATGCTAAAATAAAAATAATGTTTCGAAAATATTTTATAAAAAAATAAGCTTCATATATGTGTTTCAATTAAAAAATGACCACAAAAAGCGGAAAAATAAAGATAAAATAATCATTTTGGCCCTTTGTTTACATTTTTCGGACCCTGTAAATGTAAACAAAGGACCAAAATGATTATGTTATCATTATTTTTCCGCTTTTTGTGGTCATTTTTTTTATTGAAACACATATATGAAGCTTATTTTTTTATAAAATATTTTCGAAACATTATTTTTATTTTAGCATCCGTTTTTCAAGAAAAAGTTGACTATAGCTCCTTTAAACTATGTGGTAGTTTTGTGATTGTTTTGTGTGTAATAATGTAAACACTGTGTGATTGTGTTGTTCTATGTTTACTGTTTAGTGCTCTTAAGTGAAGTTGTTACATTCCCGTCTCTTGAGTTTGGTTTTCATGGTTCTTTTGAGTTCCTGTTTTGGGCAATTTGTTACACATTGCTATGTCATTCATTTGACATTACGAAAATGGTAAAGAACGTGGTGGTGTATAACTATGTAACAATGTGTTAATACGTATGTATTTTATATTATTATTTTTTTCATATTAGTACGATGTCGGGGTTGAGTTCCATTTTCGGGAAAAACAGGACACGATTTGTGATTTTGGTCATCTGCTCATAATTCTGTACTGTCCCAAACCTTCTGGGATCAAGCCTTTATTGGGAAGGTCTCACTTTCCATTAACTCAAATGATACCCTTTATTTTTTATACATATTTTGTAACTATCATTTTTTATACATATTTTGTAACTGTATCATTACCTTAAGTATATTGTTGCTACCCTTAGCTGTATCTACTATTTATTTGTATTTGCTCTGGGTATCTTTCTGCTGTACTGCTACTGACAACCCCCATGGGAACCATAAAGGTCTGTATATCTATCTTAATATAAATGCAAGGAATCTGTTCGACGGTTCATTCTTTCGACACGGGAGAATGTTAACCTGGTGAAATGCTAACCTGCCAATGCGGGTGAGTAGCTAACCTGCCAACGTGGGTGAATGTTAACCTCTATGCCTAAACCTAACCCAAACCCTAACCCTAACCTCAGAAACCTGCCAACGCCCATAGTTGAAAGAATGATTTCCCAGATGGTTTCAACATTTTTGAGCGGTGGTAGACCGCTCCTATACGTGGCTGTGCGTGTATCTGTAGCCTTTTTCCTCAGCGTTTTGCCATAGCAAAATGTGTACGTAGCATCATGTTTGTCTAGTGATGTCATATGTCGTATGTCTGTAGCCTTTTGAAGACGTTATGCAAGCACGACCACCGCTCACTTCACATTGGGTGTGATTTTTTTATGTCTATCTAAGAGCTTCAATCACTGCATGTGTAATGCCAAAAAAGCACAAGACAGAATTACCAAGACATATTCTAAGCTGGGAGAACCAAAACGACGAATCTCAGGTGCCAGTGTCTGACCATTCCAGCCACTACAGCTAAGAGACCAGGCCAGAGAAACAGGTGGCTGTTAAAACACAGTTACAGTGGGAACTGATGTAGTGCAAGCGACCAGACTGGGCGCATGGGCAGAATGGCACTGCAGCAGCAGAGGAGACTGGGCACCACGTTAACCTTCCAACATCCCTGGGCTCAACTGGACCGAGGTCCCGCCAGCAGTTGGAAGACACGTTACTGTATTTGCGGTTTGAGCCCGTACTTCTTCTCCACCTCTCTGTGGGAGTACAACGTGTCACACAACGAGTACAAGCAGAACAGTTCCCTCTCTGATTTGGCAAAGTCAATGGCATTGTTGAACATTTCGATTGCCTTGTCGAGATTGCCCCTCTGAAACTCAAAGCGTCCCATCGTTTCATAGGCGAATTCACACTTGTTGTCGACCTCAATGGCCTTGCTGATGAGGTCCAGACTCACGTCCAAGTCCTTCGTCCACTGCTGCTGCAGGCAGCCCTTGTGTACGTATGTCATCGCATTGTCCGGCTCCAGAACAATGCACTTGTCATACATCTCGTCCGCTTTAGCAAACTGTAGCTGATCAATCAAGGCCTGGGCGTAAAGTCTATAAGCCTCTGCGCACTCGGGAAACCTTCCGATGACATCCTCGAAGCCGCCCATCGCCTTCTGCACTTGGTCTTGGTCGTTTACGGCAAACGCCTTCCTGTAGAGGACGAAACACTTCTGTGCCTGGGCTTGAGCACAGTCGGGTCTCAGCAGGAGGCACTGATCAAAATCTGCTATGGCATCATCCAGCTGGTCCAGCAGGAGTTTGAGCTGCCCCCGGTGGTGGTAGACGTCTCTGTTGCGCCTGTCGATTTCTACCGCCATGTTAAAGTTGTGCGTGGCGAGCAGGGGCTGTTCCTGCTGCATGTAGATGATGCCACGCTTGATCAAAGCATTGGCGCGGAGCTTCACGTTGGTGCCCTGCATGTCGATGAGACTGTCCAAGTCAGGCAGTGCGCTGGCGGCCTTGCCACTCAGCAGGTAGAACGTGGCACGCAGCAACATGGCCTCTGCAGTGTGTTTACCTCCGGCATCGATCTCCTTGGTGCATTCACAGATGACCTTGTCATAGTTCTCCTCCTCCATGTACTGCTTGGCATTCAGGTAGGCAGAGCCCTCGTTGCCCTCTGATAACTCACCCTCGTCTCTCTTCTGGGAGATGACGTCATCCGTGAAGGAGCTGAAGTATGACCTGACAAACTGAGGAGAAGGCATCATTGGCTCGCGGTTCTTGTACTTGTCCCGTGCCTTCTCTTTCGCGAGCAGCCTCAGCACCCTCTCCGCTAGATTTATGCTCTTCTCGTTCTGGTACACCTCCAGGATGCACACGGCCGTGGCGTCTTCCAGACACTCCTGCTTCTTGTCCAGTCTCTCCAGCGCCTTGGCTCTCCTGAACAGAGCCTTGACGTAGCGCGGGTTCAGTTCCAGGGCCTGAGAGCAGTCCTGCACCACCTCCATCCACTGTGACAGCTGTTCATACGCGGCAGCTCTGTTCTGGTAAAAGGTCGACAGATCGGGCTCTCGTTCGCCTGGACAGAGGGTGATGGCCTTTGTGTAGTACCGGATGGCCTTGTCGTACTTGCCAGCCATGAAATACTTGTTGCCCTTTTTCTTCACTTCCTGGGCCTGGTCGCTGCTGCTGTTGTCTTGGCCCTGCAAGGCGATCGTGCTGACTTCAAGAGTCGAACTCTCTCCACTAACTGTTTTCATGCTATGCAAACAGCGAGGCCAAGGCCAAGGCCTCTCCTTGGCCTTGTAGATCCACAGGTACGCCACTCCCAGGACTAGCGGGGAACCCACCAGCAGCACCAACCGGGCACTCACGAAGGGCATCTTAGCTAGCTTTGAAAGAGCACCTATGCTACAGAGATTTGCTGTTGGCGTCTCTGTTGCGACTTGTGTCTTCTGGAGCTCTCAGCAAGCTTGTCAGTACCATTTATCAGGGTTAACGTGTCGTGGAGGCCAGTGATATCATCAGTACAATCATGCCGTCATAATGACAACAGACATCTCCATATATAAACAATAATTGACAGCATTAATGTATGCCCATACTGAGAATGGGCTTGAAGGAACACAGGACACAGACCTACAGATGCACTGCCGATCCTAATGTTAAAGGCTTTCTTGGAGACCGGTGATGACTTCTGTTATATGACGTCCTATTGATGAAGTCAGGCATCTCTCTCCATATGGGCATACAGTGCCAACACAACAGGAAGACACACAGAGATTCCTGGATTCCTGGATAGATTAGATAGATTAGCCTCGGTACAGATTCTTATTTTTGCTTACATTAGGAGCTTAGAGTAGAAGACGAGCACAGTACATGTTCTCAGAGTACTAACAGATGACTGACCACAGCCCAAATTGCTTCATGATCAAGAATAATATTGCCCTATTATCAGCATTAACCCGCAATTTGAGTGCAGTCACTGATCGCCACTTCAGCTTTGGCTCTGCCGTACTTAGAGGTATGGATGACGATACCCTCACACTGGTGAAGGGTATAATTCCCCCGCTGACATCAAAGAAGCACAAGGGACAAGATGGAATAATCGGAATCATCGGAGGTTGCCAGGAGTACACGGGAGCGCCATACTTTGCCGCCATCTCCGCGCTGAGAGTGGGCGCTGACCTGTCTCACGTTTTCTGCACCAGGGACGCCGCGACCGTCATCAAGTCATACAGCCCCGAGCTCATCGTCCACCCTGTACTGGACGGCCCCTACGCAGTGGAGGAGACGGAGAAGTGGATCCCGAGACTGCACTGCCTGGTGGTGGGCCCGGGACTCGGGAGAGACGACGCAGTCCTAAAAGCAGCCCAGGAGGTCATAGAGAAGACAAAGGCCAGAGATATTCCTATAGTTATCGACGCAGACGGACTGTGGCTCGTGGCACAGCGGCCTTCTGTCATCCAGGGCTACCGGAAGGGGATCGTCACCCCTAACTTTGTGGAGTTTGTGCGGCTGTACGAGGCACTGCATCACGGACCCATGGACAGCGACGATCGTCAGAGGAGCGCCATGAAGCTCGCCGCAGCTCTGGGAAACCTCACTGTGGTGCTAAAAGGGGAACAGGACCTGATCACGGACGGCACCCAGGTGATGGTATGCGGTGCGGAGGGCAGCGGCAGACGGTGCGGAGGCCAAGGCGATCTTCTCTCCGGAGCCTTGGGTGTGCTCGCGCACTGGGCCTACGCTGCGCCTGCTGGGATGTTCAACGGCGTGAATCCGTCGGTCGTCGCCGCGTTCGGGGCGTGTCGCCTTACCAGGCAGTGCAACCGCCAAGCGTTCCACCAACGTGGCCGATCTACAACCACGTCAGACATGATCCAGGAGATCGGCTTGGCCTTCAAAAAGCTCTTTGAAAGCTGAAATTATTAATTATAATTAATTAATTAATCAATCAATCAATCAATCCAACTCTCAAACTGTACAAACAGTTGTGTTTTCGCATAGGCCTATAGGCAACATACTGTAGGTGGCCGAGCCTAAGAAAACCAAAAGCACCGTTGAAACTATCACCCAATCAAGAGGAAGTTCTGTTCACTTTAATTTCAACTCCTCCACCTTGCCTGTTAACTCTAC
This sequence comes from Nannobrachium achirus, assembly GCF_963921795.1. NCBI lineage: Eukaryota > Metazoa > Chordata > Actinopteri > Myctophiformes > Myctophidae > Nannobrachium > Nannobrachium achirus. Next base: position 12,640,838 of record NC_137812.1, read on the forward strand.
CCCAATAAACATTTTTAAGCGGCTCAAACTGCTCCTACATTTCAGTACTTTGTGTGTATTTGTACGGTGTGTGTCAGCCAAAAAGAATTGCACAGATCTCCATACATGGAGGTCCGTGCTCATACACATAAAGTAACTGACGTCACGGACAGAACGGCCCATACAAGGAGATGTGCACATGTGTTGTGTTTTCTCAGCTCACTTCACACAAGTGTGATTTTTATTAGTACGGATCTTCATGTATTGAGATCCGTGCTCAATGCTCATACACATAAAGTAACTGACATCACTGACAGAACGACCCATACAAGTAGATACTGTATGTTGTGTTTGCACTGCTCACTTCGCACAGGTGTGATGGTTTTTGTTTCGTCAATACTCATCGATACAATGATGATACAAATAAACAGCATCATGCTTCTGACAGGTGCCTTTGCCTTTGGCGCGGGGTAATTGTATGGCAATCACACCTGGTAATTTGTGATTGCATTATGTGCTTATGAAGGAAGATTACACACGCTTAGTGCTGCTGTGAATACCCGGTAATTAATCTTTAGGCGAGTGCACACAGAGCGCGACAAATTAGCATGCCATAGAGGTGAATGTTCTGTGGCTGAATATGTATGGAAGATCAGATAATCTATGTTCATGGTAAATGACTGCCTTTATCCAAGGCGCTTTACAGTAATCGTGCATTACATTCACCCATTCACACACAGACACAATCATACGCCGATGGCCGGAGGAAACCATGTAAGGCACCAACTTGCACATTGGGAGCAATAGGGTATATGCACATACGCCATTTTGTTCTACTTCCGGGTGTCTTTCGACTTCCTTCACAGGTGTTTCTGATGATACTAATCAAGGGTCTGTTCCATTCTGGTCAAACAGAGTCAGGGTGCTGATATTGTGAATGTTGGCTCACTGGAAACACTCTGCTACACCAGTGGGTCTCAACGTGTCCTTGAGTGGGTTCCAAACATAGAGTATATTTATTATATTATTATATATATAATAGAGAGCGGACCATCCCCGCCCCCAGCTATCATTTCAATGCAAGTGCTCAGTGGCGTTTTGAAGCATGCAGAAGTAGCTGAATTCCAGTGCATTGTGGGTGCATTCTGGGGGAAATTGGTCTCTACCTAGAGACCAAAATGTTTGACGCCGAGACGTAATGACGTCACGAACGACGTCAACGTCCATTGAACCCTATTGTAGACCCCAGGGGCGCGCTCTTATCCTCGTGCATGTATGTTTCACCCCGCCTGAAATTCCAACTTTGGCCAGTAGGGTGGCCGCTTCAACGTTTACAAGCCGTTCTGGGGGCTTCGTTCCAAATGTCCCCATACAGGTGTGTAACTCTGAGAATGTACAAATGGAAGCAAATGAGTTTATGGGGGTCCTTGAAATTAAAGAACCACTGTACAATAAATCAAACAGAGCCTTAATTAGTATCATCAGTAACACCTGTGAAGGAAGTCGAAAGACACCCGGAAGTAGAACAAAATGGCATATATGCATATACCCAATTAGGGGTTCAGCCAGCGTCTTTCTCAAGGAGACTTCGACAGTAACTCTGGGGGAGCCCGGGATCGAACTAGGAACCCTCTGGTTCCCAAGTGGCCGCTCTATCTCCTGAGCCACTGCTGCCCCATGGTCTTTACTGCTTTTTGCTTAAGTAGATTGACATTTATTCACACATCTTTTTGACAAATACATATAATACAATATAATGTTCATACTGTATGTATTATGTATTTATTTGTCAAAAGGATTAGCAACAGATAACACAAATGGACCCTGTTACAATTCAACAATAATTGATGGTTTTATAAAGGTAGACTTTTACAAATGCTTTCTTTTTTTTCTCCGCCTTTGTTCATCCTTTCAAATAGCTTGTTTCCAGCCTTCACTTGCCTTTGTCAAATGTAAGAATGGTGTCAGATGTTTACAGGTTTCAGGAATGAAGGGAACCAGTTACTGTTTATAGAATAGTGGAGTCAATCGGACTACATTAACTGCAGCACTGCTAATCTTTTAACAATAATATTTAAAAACACCTTCTAAATGGGGACATCGGTTTACTGAAAAGGCTTTCCAGGTCATGTTAGGTTAACAACCAATTCCAAATATTTAAGACAGCAGTAAGTAAGTAGTAAGTAAGTAAAAGAAAGTAAAAGAGGGTAATGTGTTTTAATACAGTCAATCTCACATCGGCATACAAATATCTCACGTCCACAGCCAAAACTCAATAAAAGCACTTAGGGTTCAACTAAAGAGGACTTGATTGATTAAATGTGAGAGCAACCGAGCATTAGCACATTATAGTACAGATATTTTGCCCAGGCATCAAATCGTACAACATTCAAACACTGACAGAAGTATTTTTCCCCCTGACAAGCAGAAATTACTTCGGTAATGCACTGTTTAATAAGAGCACTAATGTAGAGCAGCTATTGAATTCCCTGAGTCAAGTTCGGCAATAACTGCTGTATAATCTGGGAGGAAGGGGAGGGGAGGGAAATAATTATGAGAAGAATGAGAGACTGGAGTGAGTTGGCTGCGTGTGTGCGTGCGAGCGTTTTTTAAGACGGGGGTCTTCAACAGGGGGTCCGGGACCCGTAGGGGGTCCTCAGAGTTACTACAGGGGGTCCTCCAAATCTTCCAATCCTTTTTACATTAACACCTTGAACCCTAGTGTCCATATTCTGAGAACTGTAGCCAAAAATAGCAGATGTGCGAGGCGTTGTGAGCTTGTATATCAGCTATTTTCGGCAAAGAGGTTTGGTGTAGAGCGGAAAAAGAGCAGACTAAGTACAGAGTGCAAGGTCAAGTTTATTAGGTAATGACGGTTCAAGTGGTTAAATATCTGAAAACACAAATGACTGTGCTGTCAAACAATGAAACAAAATGTATATGGAATCTATGAAGAGGTTGTGGGGGTCCCTGCTTCATCACTCTTTCAACTAAGGGGTCCTTGGCCTGAAAACGTTGAAGACCCCTGTTCTAAGATACATGGTTGTTTTGTGGTTACAAAAAAGAGATTCAGAGGTTAGGCCTACAGGCAGTGGTGAAAAAAAGTACTCACATTTTATACTTAAGTAAAAGTATCAATACTGCAATGTAGAAATACTCAACAATTAAAAGTCCAGAATTCAAAATGAGTAAAAGTACCAAAGTATTGGCATCAAAATGTACTTAAAAGTACCAAAAGTAAAAATACAAAATGTTTGAAAATAGCAGATCTACAAGCTCACAAGGTGTCACGATGCGTTATGAGCTTGTAGATCGGCTATTTTCAAATAGCCCAGGTATAAAATAAGGCTAAAGTTGTTTGTGTATGTGTTATAATGTTATAATTTATATCTGCAAAGTAACTAGTAACTAAAGTTTTCAAATAATTGTAGTGGAGAGAAAAGTACAACATTTAGATCCGAGATGTAGTGGAGTAGAAGTAAAAATATTGTAAATTGTAAATACTCAAGTAAAGTACAAATACCTCAAAATTGTACTTAAGTACTGGTACTTAACTCATTCTGTGCGAAAACCGAATAATCTCGGTTCTTTTTTCCATTCCAATACTCATTTTTTAATCTATTTCGCTTACCCTGAGCTGCTAGTAGCGACGTGGGTGGTCCTGGCTCCTCCACCGCTTCCCAACGAGCCATTCTACTTGTCCCGATGATTTATTCCATTGAAAATGGTTTAGAAAAAAGTTTAGAGCCCCCCCAAAAAAACGCTGTTTCAGCAAGACGTATTAAGGATTACAAGAACCGACATTTTTCGGTTCCTTTAGTAAAATGAATTAAATAATCGGAGGCATCAACGGAAGCCCCGGTCGAATTTTCCATCCAAGCACAAGGCCGCAATTCTGTTTACACGGCCCGTAATGGAAAAAAAAGGCTGCGCCACGCCGCCCACTCCAATAGAAAAACACATCTTTACAGCGGATTTTCTCCGGATTGTGTTCCGAGGCCAGCAGAAAAGTTTTTTTGGCGGCTGAATAACTTTAGATCGGTCTTCTAAAAAATTACATAGCCGATTGCTAACTGAAAGCTAACTTCCTCCGGCTCGCTAGCATAGCACTCATTCGAGTGAAAAGCCAAGCCAGTTCAGGCTGGCGACCCGGATGTGATAGTGAATGCCTACGGGAGAATGGCTGGCACTCTAGACTAGCGGCACCTAGCGGCGCCCGGCAGTTATTGTGTTAAATAAATGTACTTGGTTACTTTACACTAGGGATGAGGCCGAATATTCGGCACCGAAAATTTTCGGCCGAAAATGGCTAAAAATGCATTTTCGGTTTTCGGCTGGATAGCTTTTAAAACCGAATAGTTGAGCACCGAATAGTGTGAAGGACAGGGTCAGGGGTCCTCAATAGGCGGACCGCAGTCCATGTCCGGACCGCGGCACATTTCTGAGAAATCTCCGCACAGTTGTATCTGACGATCGGACTGACTGTGTGTGATGTGTGTTTGTGTGTGCGTGGGTGTGTATGTGCTGATTGTGCTCATTCGCTCAAACACATACACAGGCTCACAAGACACACCCCTACGCCAATTTGCAAGCCCACAAAGCGTAGCGGGTGCAACGTGCTGTGGGCTTGTAGATCAAAGGTTTTCCTTCCCTCCGAGTCTCCGACGCAGTCTGCTCTCCATGCTGCTCCCCCCCTCCCCTCTCCTCTCCTCTCCACACACTCATGCCGCTCGCTGCCTTAAAAAAGTTGCTAAAACCTCTTGGAAACCATTGCTCCCACTGGATTAATAACTTAGATATCTTCTACCTTTGGCTGTTCAATTGGAGAGGACAACAGCAACACATTAATATCCACGATGTAAGGCTCCAACTGCTTGCATTAGACGAGAAATGGTCGCGAAACTCGCGATGCGTGATCATGCGTCTTTAACAATGTGATGTGTCGTCGCATATTATTGCCAGCTATCCTAGGCTGTGTTAGGTTAATAACTATGACTCGTTGACCCTGATTTGACTGGTCATTTGACATAGTCAATCAGCACAGTCAGTCTGGCTTGTGCAGTACGTGTGTCAACTAACTGAATGTCAAGTAATCCTCTCCCCCTCACGCTAAGTTCCACTTTATTTTCCATTCTGAACGACAAGCCTAATATTGCATTTATGCTCTTTAGTTTCCAATAATTAAACTATAAGCCAGTGTTTTATTGCTACACAATAAATGTAAATAATGTAGCCTACTCTACATGCATAAATAATTATCCATTCATCCATCCATCCATCTTCAACCGCTTATCCAGCATCAGGTAGCAGGGGTAACAGTTCCAACTGAGATTTCCAAAGTTCCAAATAATAATAATAATAATTAAAATAAACAATTCTAATGATTATAATAAACATACATACATACAGTACATACTGTATAAATGTATCCGCCTTATTTCGCCTTCGCCTTTTTTTCGGACCTGGACCTGTTTCAAAAAAATATTTCTGGACCTTCAAGATTTGTATTTGAGGACCCCTGGGCCCTAGATCATTTTGCAACATGCATTTGTTGTTGAAGGCCTGGCTGTTACAGCCCTTGTGTTTACAATAATATTTTGTTGTAGGCCTAGATCATTCTGCAGTTTTAAGCATCTTGTTCTGATGCACTTTTATCTCTGTAGGATACTACAGAAATAGTTGCACTATTTTGACTTTGTTTTATGCTAACATTGCAAAGAGAAAATATTTTATTTTGTTATGTGTGCATTCAAAAGTGAGAAATAAATGTTTTATGGAACCATATGGTGATTATTATTTAAGTTAGGGTTTGCCATAATCAGGTAGCTTTACAACAAAGGTACAGCAATGGTACAAACATTTATTATACAAAATAAATTATATACATGTATTATTCGGCTATTCGGTATTCGGTGGAATGTTTCCAGTATTCGGTATTCGGCTTCGGCCAAGAATTTTGCTTTCGGCCCATCCCTACTTTACACCACTGCCTACAGGCATTGCAATACTAAACAATAGGTTTTTAATGGTGATGTTAATGTGAAAAAGAACAGGAAAACGAATTATATATATTTTTTTTAAATGATTTAAAACATGTTGCCAAAAAGCAACGCTGGGCCTTGCAGGGGTATGTAGGCCTACAAGCTCACAAGCTTATAGACATCGGTTATTTTCCAGTTATTCATATCCCAGGCCGCTGATGACAAGCATCAACATTATAGTCTACACAGCGACATGCATTTTTACCGAATTGAAATGATCAGTAATCCAAAGAAAGTTTAAACGTCCCTTGCAGAATACCGCAAAGTCTTAAAGAGGTGGTGTCATGATTTCCCCCCCTCTAAAACATGATTATCAGGTATTATGATTATACTAGGAGGAAGGTTTTTTCCAAAAAAGTATACAGAAAGAGTTAGAATTGGGTTTTTATGTGGACACACCCCCAGTTCATTAAGTATGCACGGATGGCATGGTGGGTGGTGACCCAGCTGATATAGCCACACCCCACAGTGTTGGGTGAATGGTAAATAGGGGAGGAGTTGATTGTGTGATGTCATCTTATCTGTGTTTTTTAACTGACACTTTTCACCACAAGGTGGCAGCCTCCAAGAGAAAACAAACAAATACTAAGAGAATAATCATTTCTAAAAAAAAAACACATAAGGGGGTCTAATGAAGTACTTTCAACCTCCTAGACACATGAAAAACAGAAAAAGTACAAAACTATGGCACCACCTCTTTAAGCTATGCTCTAAAGGTCAGATAAGCCGTTGAAGTCAAATAGCCTGGAAAATTGTTCAAGATTATTTGCAACCCTTAATCCCTCTATAAACACATATAAATTGAAACACAAATAAGCCATAGGAAAAACACATTCTGGGCTGTCACATGAGCATTAGAATAAATGCATACAATAAACCCTTACACAACCATGAGCATTATATGGGACGCCCAAAATGATATGTATTTGGCCACGGACCCCCATCTAAAAATATTTAGTTCCAGGGACCCCCCAGAAGCAAAATGTGAGTTACAAATGTTCGCTTAAAAAAAAAACATATATTCAAAGATTTGCACACATTTTGACGACTTTTCAAAAATTGCAGATCTACAAGCTCGCAGCGCGACACTCGGTGCCGTGCTGTGAGCTTGTATATCTGCTATTTTTTCAATAGCTAAAGTTACTAGGGCCCCTCCACCATGGGCCCTAGTAACTCATTCCCACCCCCCCCCCCCCCCCCCCTTGTGACTCCCCTGACTATTGGAATAATAGAGCTTTAATATTTGGACAACAAACATTTAATTTAAATCAAGTAATCACTTGGAGCACTTTTTTTTATGTCAAATCCCTGGTATTATTGAATAAAGGCAGTGAATAGAAGCCTTTTTACGTAAGAACCGGTCTGATGCGTGGAATTCAGCACAGATAAGCAAGCAGGAAATGTCAAATGTCAGGGCCGTTTGTTTTTTGGTTTAAACACGAGCATAATCCATAATCCTGTTGAGCAAATAACCCTGTCACACATTAGATCCTTAGGGGGATACTTTTTATAGTTTTCAGTTTATGCCCCATTGTCTCCCAATTTAGTCACTGCCAATTACCCATGCATAGGCTACTGTTGGTGCTGACCCCACTGTTGGCCAGGGGATGGTCATGAATGATTATGGAGGCCTCAGTGGGAGAACTAATACTATTTATTTTTGTTTGAAGTTAGTCGGGTGGTCCAATTCAATCCAAACTCAAGTTGGGTTAGGGTCTGTTTTTTTTTTTGTTTTTTTTGTTTTTTTAATTCTTCCTATTATTTCCCTTGTATTTTCTCTTTTATATTTTAAGATGTTCGAAATGAATGAATAAAAAATTAAAGAAAAAACATCACTGATATTACTGAATAAAGACGAAGTGAATAGCAGTGGTGTAAAGTAACTAAGTACATTTACAAGTACCGTACTTAAAGCTATACTGTGTAAGTTGCTCAACTGGTGGTCTGTAGCAGTATAGCAAACCGCGGTCGCGTTTGCTTTTTTCGTCCGTTTTTCGCTCGCGGACCGGGCCGTCAGACCACCGCGTCCGCCTCGCCTCGCCGAGACGCTTTCAATGAGGTCTCCCGTGTCCTTCTACGAGCAGCGGTTGGGGAGTTACATGCTAGACTCCTCCAGTGTAAACACTGCAGTGTACTTCCTGAAGGCGTGTTTCCTAAACCCACCAGAGAGCCCGGCAGTGTATGTTCTGCGCTGTGATTGGCCGGCAGTGTATAACCCTCGCTGTGATTGGCCGGTAGTGTGATGACGCAATTTTTCCGCGAAAACCGGTCCCGGCAGGGATCATAGAAAACATATAAAGAGAAGGCTTTAGAAGCTGAAAATAACGGAGTGGGGGTTCTAAAACTTTAGCGATTTAACAGCTAGGACCATTTTAAGATTTGTTTTATAAAAAAAGTTACATGGTATAACTAAGTATAATTTTGAGGTACTTTTACTTTACTGGAGTATTTCTACGAAATATTGTACTTTTAGTCCACCACATTATTTGAAAACTTTAGTTACTAGTTACTTTGCAGGTATAAATGATTATATTATGAATAACCACTTCCAAATTATTTTATACATGGGCTGTTAGAAAATAGCCGATCTACAAGCTCACACGGGCACTGCACTACCTGCTGTGGTGGGGAACGCGCGTGCCGAATTTGAAGACGGTTCTCGAGATACGCGGATTACATACATACATACATACACACTCACAGAGATTTTTTGATGTCAGAATGCCCAATTGCCCATATATGGAGATATCTGTCTATCTGCGTCCATTTTATGCCCATATGGAGATATCTGTAGGCCTATCTGTCTGTCTGTGTCCCTTTTATGTTGTAAATGGAGATCTTTGTGATTCTGGGTCCATTTGATTTTATGCCCATATATGCCATATATACCGTATCTGTGTCCATTTTCTCTATACCCATATATGGAGATATCTGTCTAATGCAAACCCCATTATAACCCCATTATACCTGTTGTCATAGGACCCATTTTGACCATGTTTGCCTGTGTCCATTTATGCCCATATGGACATATCTGTATCTGTCTGTCTGTGTCCGTTTTATGCCCATATATGGAGATCTCTGCCGGTTCCGAAAAACCCTGATGTCAGACATCAGCTCCGCAAACGGAGAATCCGAACCTTTCGCGCCGGTTCCGGAAAATCGTGTATCGGGTCGGGTCGAGGCCGGGCACTGCACTACCGTGCTGAAGACACCCTCCAAGGAGAAATAATTTCCACAAACTAATGAAGGTGAGCTCAATATTGGCTTGCTAGGATGCAATGATTGCTTATGAGAATGACATAAATTATGATCCATGTTCTTAATCGTATAATTAACTGGCCATGTAGGCCTACACTATCTGTAACTAGGGTTTCTTTTGTATTGATAATGAGCACCTTATCGATCCTGCTTATTGAGCCCGGCTTTTATCGAGCCCACTATTGAGCATTTTCTAATATTTCGTGGAGAGACGTGAGACGACAAATTCTGAACAGAACTGGTAGCCTATATTTTTCATAGGCCAGTAGTTGTGACTGTGAGTTTGTGGCTTAGCACCATCTATGAAGATGAACAAACACCCTAACAAAAATAAATTAAAACAACCATGCATGAATGTGCAAAGTGTTAAATGGCTTTACATTAGGAATAGTACTGTAATCTTTCTTTCTTTCTTTCTTTCTTTCTTTCTTTCTTTCTTTCTTTCTTTCTTTCTTTCTTTCACTGTTTGTGCCACACATTTGAGTGTTATAGTATGTTTTTTACATGGGCAAACATGGACAGTAGTATTGCTAGCTTTATGTAATTATTCTAATGGCCATGTGACAGGCGGAAGTGGGGCTCATGTTTTTGCATACTTCCGTTTGCACAAAGAATGTTTAGTGAGGAAAAGGTTGCAAACAGCCCTGAGCAGTGGCCCGTTTGACACTACTGTAGCTGCTTATCCATGTATCAGACATGGTTCTCACTTAAAGGCTTATATTCATCACGTTTAGGCTTTTAGGCTTTTTGCATACTTGCATACTTGCATTTAAACAAATAATGTTTAGCGAGGAAAAGGTTGCGAACAGCCCTGGGCAGTGAAAGTTTGACACTAGCTGCTTATGCATGTATCAAACATGGTTCTCACGTAAATTGCTTTTAGGCTGTTCAGTAATATCAATGATTTGACTTAAAGAGATATTTCACTTTCAAAAAATGTTAAGATCCCCCAGTTTGTAAGTTGCTCGAATCAGTATTTATATAATTCTATATTTGATGTCTTATGACTATAATCCGAGAGGGGTCCCCCAATTTGTTGTGCCGGGATGGCAAGCACAGGAACACTCAAATAACACTAATAACAAGACGCAAGTTGGCACCTCGACAGAGGACATACGTGAACTAAAATCAACAGGGTTTTCGCCCACAATATTCTCCACAGGCATGGTCACGTTATAGGCTATCTTTCCTACCGACTTACATGATGAGTAATTTAACTTTTTTCCAAAAGAGTTTGATGTCATGCTTCACGTGACATCACATTATACCTACCCTAACTCATCTTACTACTATATTCCGAGAGGGGTCCCCCAATTCGTTTTTTCCGGGATGGCAGGCGCAGGAACACTCCAAATCAACTGGGTTTTCGTCCACAATATTCTCCAGAGGCATGGCGACGTCATAGGCTATCTTTCCAGCATTTACTTAAAGGAGCTATAGTCAACTTTTTCATTGTAGGGCCGACACTTTGTTTACATCCTAGTCTATAGACTGGAATGTAAACAAAGTGTCGGTCTGACAATGGCAAAATGATTATTTTATCATTATTTTACACTTTTTGTGGTCATTTTTGAATAGAAACACAAATATGAAGCTTATTTTTTTATAAAATATTTTCGAAACATTATTTTTATTTTAGCATCCGTTTTTCAAAAAAAAAGTTGACTATAGCTCCTTTAAGTACTGTACTCCACTACAATTATGTGAAAACCGTAGTTACTTTGCAGATATAAATTATAAGATTTTAAAACATACATAAACCACATTAGCCCAATTTTATAATGTGGAAAATAGCCGTTCTACAAGCTCACTACAAGCTCACAACATGTGAGCTTGTAGATCTGCTATTTTCAAACATGTTGCACTTTTACTTTTGGTACTTTAAGTATGTATCAATGCTGATACTTTTATACTTTTACACTAGTAAATTTTTAATTCCATACTTTTATTTGTAACAGAGAATTTCTATTTCTGCAGTATTGCTTTTTACTTAAACAAAACATTTGAGTACTTTTTCCCACCACTGATTGTGAGTAGTTGTAGAATAGTTTGGGTTTGGGTTCCGTGCAGGATCATCGCCATGTTGGCTTGTGGAGGACATTTTGATAAAATTGACCACACCAATGACCATAACAAGTCTGCAACACTGAGATCAGACCTGTGGGGTCCATTTGGTACGTAATCATATTCAATTCAAAGAACTTTATTTTCCTTTCGTAACTTTGTTTGTGCAGTGGTTAAAAACATACATTCACAAAACATAAAAACATAAATGTCACTATGATGAAAAGCACTACTACATTTCAAAACTAGTTAGACCTAACATGCTCCACCAGACCTAGGTGTTCAGCAGTCTGATGGAGGTGGGCACAAAGTTGTTTAAGCCCCTTTTTTTAAAGGTCGAGGCTCTGTATCGACGGCCTGAGGGCATTAAATTAAAATAGTTGTGGAGGGTGTGTGTATTATCCTCAACTATTCATCATACCCTGAAGTTACGCGGGAACGCCTAGCGAGTGGCAATAAACGACTTTCTGGCCTTGACAGCCCATACATCCAAACAGAAATGTCCTGTCTGATTGCATTAAACAACGTTGAAAACATGTTGCCACTCACTTTGCCACCCGACTTGCCTGGCTCTGTGTTCATTGGAGGCCCCATGCAGCCAAGGCAGCTGGCCGTTGGAAACTAAACTGGGTTTCTGTGGTGGTACCTCTATGACACCCAGACATGCTCTGCAGAGCACTTTTCTTCATGTATTTCTTATTTAAGTCATTCTCTTCAAGGCATTACAAAAAGGTAATGTACACTAAGCATGGAATGGCAGTTGGCCATTGCTCTGGGCTATTTGCAAATAATTCCTCAACAAACACATTGTGTTATGCAATGGAGTCCTCCTACAGTATATATTCCAGTAGCTACAGTAGGTCAGGTAGTCAGAACCTCAGAATAGGTGAAGACACCCTCCAAGGAGAAAGAACGTCCACAAACTACCGGAGGTGAGCTCAATATTGGCTTGTTAGTATGCTTATTAAAATTACATTAATTATGCTCAATGTTCCTATAATTAATTGGCCATGTACACGGTCTGTAACAGACCCAATAGCAGCCACAGTCATATACATTACTGACATCTTTTTTTAAATTGTTTTTGCTTACAGAAAATGAAGACCCAAATTGGGTTCCTGCTCTTTGCTCTGTTGGTCATTGTCAGTGGCGCAGCAGGGCAAAATGTGAACGCTGCGGATCCACTGCCCCATCTTCATCACCACGGTGGAGAGCCCCATCTTCATCACCATGGTGATCCACTGCCCCATCTTCACCAGCCCCATCTTCACCACCATGGTGGAGAGGATGAGATGGCTGATCCACTGCTCCATCATCACCGCCACGGTGGAGAGGACCAGATGGCTGATCCACAGTCCCATCATCACCGCCAGAATGAGATGGCTGATCCAGAGGCCCGTCATGGTGGCCATCATGGTGGCCACCATGGTGGCCACCGCGAGCACCATCAGTTCCACCGTTACCAGGACGAGATGGCTGATCCTCAGCCCCATCATCACCGCCACGGTGGAAAGGATGAGATGGCTGATACGGAGCATCGTCACGGTGGCCATCGTGGTGGCCACCGCGGGGACCATCAGTTCCACCGTTACCAGCGTTACTGGGACGAGATGGCTCATCCACAGCCCCATCATCACCGCCAGAATGGGATGGCTGATCCAGAGCATCGTCATGGTGTCCATCATGGTGGCCACCGCGGGTACCAACGGTTCCACCGTTACCACCGTCACTGGGACGAGATGGCTGATCGACAGGGGTCCATGGCATTGGGCCTACAGCACATTAGTCCGAAACTGTTGAATGCTAACCTGATGAATTGTAACACTAACCCTAACCCTAACCAATGTACGACCAATGGGCATCATCACCGCCACGGTGGAGAGGATCAGATGGCTGGCCATGGTGGCCATCATGGGTTCCACCGTGACCACCGTTACTGGGACGAGATGGCTGATCCACAGCCCCGTCATCACCGCCACGGTGGAGAGGATGAGATGGCTGATCCACAGCCCCGTCATCACCGCCACGGTGGAGAGGATGAGATGGCTGATCCACAGTCCCGTCATCACCGCCACAGTGGAGAGGACGAGATGACTGATCCACAGTCCCGTCATCACCGCCACGGTGGAGAGGATCAGATGGCTGATCCAGAGCCCTGGGGACATAATGGTGGCCATAATGGTGGCCATCACGGGAACCACCATTACTGATAATCTTTTACAGGTGAAGGTGAGGACAGAAACACAACTTAAATGTATTATAGTCGACAGCGCCTACATTTAGACTGAAACAGTTCATACAGCAGTTGTGGTAGATGGAAATATAAACCCAGCAGTCCAGAAGTCTTTGTAATAGCATTGATTCATCAGTTGAGTGAATTTGTACAGCCTTTACTTTATTATAGGCTGTTAAATAATCATTTCTAATGCTATGTGTGATTAATGGCAACAAATACTGGATCAGCATGCTCTCTTGATTAATAGCTATAGAGTAACGAAGTCATGATGTCACTCGCTCATCCACCGGTTCACTGAAGTAATTTCTCTATGGAGAATAATATTGAGTCATCTTAAAATCGTCTCATATAAGCGTTTTTGTCCAAAAAAAAAATCTTGTAAATCCACAGGGTTTTTTCCCTGTTTTGCCTTTCTAAGTTATGGAGAATGGAGCGCATTTTTTGCTGAAACTCACAAATGGCATGAAATCATTCCATTTTTATTGAAAAGCAGAATCCACCTTCAAAGGTAGATTCAAAGTCAGAGAAGGTCATAAAAATAGCAAATGTTTTCCCTTATCCTCTTTTCATTACAGAAGCAAATGACTGAAAACTTTTTTTTTTTTTTTTATTTCTCTTACAAAGATTTTCTTCTCTCTTTTTTGTCTCTCGATATACAGTATATATTTAATACATCGATTTAAATTCACCAGCTTGAATCAATTTTGATTGGGTTACTATAAATCGTTACATGCCCTATGTGAGTCAGTTTACACAGCCATCTAAAAATGTATATTAATATTATTGTGTAACTTAAAAAAATAACTTTCATATTCTAGATACATTGTGAATGCAATGAAATGTTCAAAATGGCAATGTCTTATGGCATACAGCTCATGAATATCAAAAATCCATATCTCAAAAGATTACAATATTACACAAGACGACTCAAAACATGCAGAAATGTCATCCTTCTGAAATCAAGCTGAAGTCCAGTGTGGAGTTTCTGCAGTCGGTGACGATTTGGAGTGCTATAGCATCGACCCCTTTGTTTTTTTTTACACAATATTCTAATTGTTTTGGCTTCTCCCACAGCTCCACGAGGAAGACACCCAGAGGAACACCTAGACTGCAGTACCATCACCGTCTTCAATAACATGAACCAACCACCATGTTTATTCATTGTTTGGTTGTGTGAGGTCACTGTTTCTCTGTTTGTCACGCTCCAATAAAAGCCATTTCACTCAACTTGTAGGTGGTCTTGTTAATCCTGGTGGACATGCCAGTAAAACAAAGTGATATCAAAAGAGCTCATGCCTCGAGAATAGAATAGAATAGAATAGAATAGAATAGAATAGAATAGAATACTGTTGGCCAGTGGATGGTCATGATTATGGAGGCCTCAGTGGGAGAACTATTTATATTTGAAGTATAGTCGGGTGGTCCTTTGGGTCAAACACTATAGCCTTGAGATACAAATAAGATCTTGATTAACACACAGGTGACTAACAGGTCATTTTGACCGATTTTGAGATCACAAAGTGCATTAACTCTCCCCGTGAAGGTATCAGAAATGTCCCCTTTCAAGACTTTTCCTAAATACTCAAGACATAATTATGTTCTCGTTTTTCCCCTTCTGAAATGTTTCCTAAATATGACATAATATACCATTATACCACTCTGACTGTTAGTTATCGGTCTTTCGATCATAATGACAAGTCTCACCCATTCCTCCCCCTCCCAGAAGCAAGGAGAGAATTTCACACCTTTTGCGCTCCCCATTTGAGAGGTCAATTGAAATGCTAATTCACATTGGAAGACAACAGGACCCCCGCTGACAGCAGGGGAGGAGGTGTTGCTCTTCTGGGCCAAAAGGGAGAGAATTTACCTGTCAATTTGACTGATTCATGCAGTCAGAGTGGAAGTGATATTTTTTTCAGTCTCCAGAGTGTTAAAAGCCTGATATATATATATATATATATATATATATATATATATATATATATATATATATAGAGAGAGAGAGAGAGAGAGAGAGAGAGAGAGAGAGAGAGAGCATGCTGGCAAGGGTGTCAATAGTACCCGAATCAGCAGAAGGGGGTCTATAGATACGCACAATAATTAAAGATGATGATCCAAACTGAACTCTCAGGGACAGCCATTCAAAGGTTTTGAGACAGCATTTAAAAGGGTATTGAAATAAAGATTAGGTATCCGGGCTGGTTTAAAGGAGGAGTAGTATCGGCCAGAATGCACGAAGAGAGGAAGAGATCCAGGTTTCTGATTTTATACCATGTTGTGGTTTTATTCTACAAACAAATACATAGAAATACATAATACAATTAAACAATTAATACCATAATACACCAATTGACAACATCTAATACGATACTCCAGCAATCAAACTATCTAAAGGTCAGTTATTACAACATTTCCTTGACTACATAACGGTGTTGCCTCCATTGCTGCTGCCAAACATGACTGAACACTCAGGCAGGTTATATAGTCTGTCAATAATTGGTTTGTTTGTTGTTTTGTTTGATTGTTTTTTAATAGTATGCTGATTACTGTGAATAAATGGTTGTCTAGCAGAAATATGGAGAATGTAATAGGCCGGGGGGGTTCGGGGAAGCAGAGATATGACACAAAGCGGCAGGATCCATAAGATTAAGGCTAGATTAAGGCTAGCTGAGGTAGATATCGATTTGGAATGATATCATGGTACCTCTGGTCCATAGCGTTAGTGGAGTTCTCCCTAACACTATGTTCTTCTACCTCCGCTCCAGCTTGGCAAAACCGGAAAACCATTTGGTCTGGTCCGAAAATAACAAAAACTGTTTCGCTACACACCAAACCAAAGGTATCAGTGTGGAGTTGAAAGCTTACTCTACTTAGTGGACCCAGTCTGGGCCCCCCACCACACGCTTAAAATACATTTCTAGGGTGAAATAAAAAATATTCCACCGGATGGAGACTCCATTTCTTCTAGTTTTTCACTATTTGTCGTCGCCATCACAGCGCCAACTCATTATACTGCCGCGCAGGTCAGAGGACAGCATTAACAGACCATTAGTCTTGTTGGGTGTTAATTCAGCTCTGCAACATTGGAAGCACTGTTTGTATTTTTCATTTCGCCCTAGAAATGTATTTCAAGTGTAAAAATGTTTTGTGAGGAAAAGGTTGCAATCAGCCCTGAACAATGTCCTGTTTGACACTATAGCTGCTCATCCACGTATCAAAGTTCTATTCAGTAATATCAATGATTTACTTGATATAAAATGTTTGGATCATTTTATCATCTACGCAGGCTTTTGTGAGCCCCTCAGTTTTTAAGTTGCTCGATTCAGTATTTATATATTTGATAATAATTTGATCAAACCCGACCCCTCCCTATACTGTACAAACCCCTTTGTATCTTCAAACACATTTTTAACCATGTTAGATCACTGATATTGTCCTTCTAATGTGTGAGGGGGCCGTGTTTTTCCAATTACTTTTTTTTCATCACCCCAAAGAGAGTGTTTTTTTTTTTTTACCTTTGCTCCCCTAGGCGAGCTAAAAGATATATCAGTAAATATTTACACATTTCCCATTAACTCATCCACTACATTGGACGAGTTTGACGAGCTATAGTTATGGGTCCACTCTGCTTATGACGAATATGACGAGCTATCAATTAGCTTTAATAACTATAAAACAAAAAAGTATGATCGCCGATTCGCCGTCCATAGCGCTCTGTGGACTCGCCCTATTCACAAAAAACGGATCTGGATGTTCCAGAACGGAAATGGGGGGGCGGGACAACGACGCCTGTATCCTGTCTGCCGAAATATCATCCGGTTCAATGTTGTGCAACACCAGCGTGGCGCTCCGTCGGTTTCGCTTTGAGCGATGGAAGGCTGTAGTGCTTTGTTGCTTACCCTGCCTGGATCGTATTGTGAATGCAATCGGTGAACCATCGCGCAATGGATTCGCGCGCGCGCCCACGTTAAAGGTAGGCAAAATCCTGGCGGTGTGGACCCTCAGAAGGGTCTTAAAAATAGCGGTGGGTGAGTTAATTCTGGATGTTTCCTAACAATGGAAATTATCAGAATGTATTCAAGACAAGGGGCAGTGAAAATATGATTGTTTAAAAAAAAGTGGTCTTGTGTCTCACTTTACCCCAGTTCAGGGGTAAACTGAGACAGATGAGAGAAATCAAGGGGGTAAAGTGAACCGGGTACATTTGCGGCACATGAGGATTCATAGGGGGTAAAGTGAGACATGTTTTTACATTTTGCTCCCCTCTAGGCGAGGTAAAAGATATATCAGTAAAAATGTACACATTTCCCATTCATTCTGGATGTTTCCTATTGGAAATGATCAGATGTCAGATCACTTTACCCCAATGCATTTGTCTTATTTTCCCCCCCAGCCACATTTTGGGAAAAAGGACGGGGGCGTTTCACTGTTTCTACGTGTCATCTTTTCGACACCCAAACCTAACACTTACCCTAACCTCCGTAGGGTGAGTCGCTAACCCTTCCGACGCTCCGTTGTCGAAATACTGTATACACACACACACACACACACACACACACACACACACACACACACACACACACACACACACACACACACACACACACACATATAATATATACATATATATATATACATTTATATATTGAGCATTTTCTAATATTTTGTGGAAAGACGTGAGACGACAAATTCTGAACAGAACTGGTATTTTATTATTTTTTTTGCCAGTAGTTGTGACTGAGTTTGTGACTGATCAGAGTGATCAGCCACAAACTGGTGACAAAATGGTGATCAGTGATCACCATCTATGAAGATGAACAAAAAAAAATAAAAACAACCATGCATTAATGCTTAAATTAAATGGCTTTACATCAGGAATAGTACTGTAATAATTTCTTTCTTTCTTTCTCTTTCTTTCTTTCTTTCTTTCTTTCTTTCTTTCTTTCTTTCTTTCTTTCTTTCTTTCTTTCTTTCTTTCTTTCTTTCTTTCTTTCTTAATTAACTAATTTGAGTGATATTGTATTTTTTTTGCATGGGCAAACATGGACAGCAGTAGGCTATTGCTAGCTTCATGTAATTATTCTAATGGCCATGTGACAGGCCAGAGTGGGGCTATTTGCTCATGTTTTTGTATACTTGCATTTAAACAAAGAATGTTTAGTGAGGAAAAGGTTGCAAACAGCCCTGAGCAGTGGCCTGTTTGACACTACTGTAGCTGCTTATCCATGTATCAGACATGGTTCTCACGTAAAGGCTTATATTATTATTGCTATATTATTATATTGCTTTTAGGCTGTTCAGTAATATGCCAAATAGCCGTGATAATGCACACCCTCTCTTGTAATATTGCTTAAATAAGTGTTAATTGGCTTTATATTAGGAATAGTACTGTAATAATTTCTTTCTTTCTTTCTTTCTTTCTTTCTTTCTTTCTTTCTTTCTTTAGTTTAACTAATTTGAGTGTTATTGTATTTTTTTACATGGGCAAACATGGACAGCAGTATTGCTAGCTTTATGTAATTATTCTAATGGCCATGTGGCAGGCCAGAGTGGGGCTATTTGCTCATGTTTTTTTTTTTTTTGCATACTTCCGTTTAAACAAAGAATGTTTAGTGAGGAAAAGGTTGCAAACAGCCCTGAGCAGTGGCCTGTCTGACACTACTGTAGCTGCTTATCCATGTATGAAACATGGTTCTCACGTAAATTGCTTTTAGGCTGTTCAGTAATATGAATGATTTGACTTAAAGGGATATTTCACATTCAAAAAAAGTTTGGATCCCCCGGTTTGTAAGTTGCTCGAATCAGTATTTATAGAATTATATATTTGATGTCTTAAAACTATAATCCAAAAGGGGTCCCCCAATTTGTTGTGCCGGGATGGCAAGCAGAGGAACGCTCAAATAACAAGGCGCAAGTTGGCACCTCGACAGAGGACATACGTGAACTAAAATCAACAGGGTTTTCTCTAGGGGTGTAACGATATAGTAACTGTATCGGAATATCGTTTTTAACTTAAAGAAATTGAAGTATATCGAAATGAAAACAGCTAAAATCAAATCGTATTGTTTAATTACTTTTCCTTTCCATATAGCTACACTGGTCTATCGATAAATGTGTGTAATCTCTGGGTTCATGTCAAGGTGCAGGTTTGTCAATATACAATGTCCATGAATTTGGCAGATAATGACTGTGTTTACTTATTTATATCCCTAATAATACATCTTTTACTTTTTGCCAACACTTTTATACTTTTACACTAGTACATTTTTAATTCCATACTTCTACTTGTAACAGAGTATTTCTATAATGTAGTATTGCTTTTACTTAAAGAGGTGGTGCCATAGTTTTGTACTTTTTCTGTTTTTCATGTGTCTAGGAGGTTGAAAGTACTTCATTAGACCCCCTTATGTGTGTGTTTTTTTTTTTAGAAATGATTATTCTCTTAGTATTTGTTTGTTTTCTCTTGGAGGCTGCCACCTTGTGGTGAAAAGTGTCAGTTAAAAAACACAGATAAGATGACATCACAGAATCAACTCCTCCCCTATTTACCATTCACCCAACACTGTGGGGTGTGGCTATATCAGCTGGGTCACCACCCACCATGCCATCCATGCATACTTAATGAACTGGGGGTGTGTCCACATAAAAACCCAATTCTAACTCTTTCTGTATACTTTTTTGGAAAAAATCTTCCTCCTAGTATAATCATAATACCTGATAATCATGTTTTAGAGGGGGGGGGGGGGGGGGGAATCATGGCACCACCTCTTTCTTTTTATCAAATTGACCACACCAATGACCATAACAGGTCTGCAACACTGAGATCAGACCTGTAGGGTCCATTTGGTACATAATCATATGATGTTATGCGGGAACGCCTACCGAGTGGCAATAAATACTTTCTGGCCTTGACAGCCCATACATCCAAACAGAAATGTCCTGTCTGATTGCATTAAACAACGCTGAAAACATGTTTTTGCCACCCGACTTGCCTGGCTCTGTGTTCATTGGAGGCCCCATGCAGCCAAGGCAGCCGAGAGTTGGAAACTTGGTTTCTGTGGTGGTACGCCACCTCTATGACACCCAGACATGCTCTGCAGAGCACTTTTCTTTATGTATTTCTTATTTAAGTCATTCTCTTCAAGGCATTTACACAACAGTAATGTACACTAAGCATGGAATGGCAGTTGGCCATTGCTCGGGGCTATTTGCAAATAATTCCTCAACAAACACATTGTGTTATGCAATGGAGTCCTCCTACAGTATATATTCCAGTAGCTACAGTAGGTCAGGTAGTCAGAACCTCAGAATAGGTGAAGACACCCTCCAAGGAGGAAGAACGTCCACAAACTACCGAAGGTGAGCTCAATATTGGCTTGTTAGTATGCTTATGAGAATTACATTAGTTATGCTCAATGTTCCTATAATTAATTGGCCATGTACATGGTCTGTAACAGACCCAATAGCAGCCACAGTCATTTACTGACAGCTTTTTTAAATTGTTTTGCTTACAGAAAATGAAGACCCAAATTGCGTTCCTGCTTTTTGCTCTGTTGGTCATTGTCAGTGACGCAGCAGAACAAAATGGGAAAGCTGCAGATCCACATCCCCATCACCACCACCACCATGGTGGAGAGGATGAGATGGCTGATAAACAGCCCCATCATCACCGCCACGGTGGAGAGGATGAGATGGCTGATCCACAGTCCCATCATCACCGCCACGGTGAAGAGGATGAGATGGCTGATCCAGATCCACGTAATGGAGGCCATCATGGTGGCCACCGCGAGCACCATCGGTTCCACCGTTACCACCGTTACTGGGACGAGATGGCTGATCCAAAGCCCCATCATGGTGGCCACCGCGGGTACCATCGGTTCCAACGTTACCACCGTTACCGGGACGAGATGGCTGATCCACAGCCCTATCATCACCGCCACGTCGGAGAGTATGAGATGGCTGATCTAGAGCCCCGTCATGGTGGCCATCATGGTGGCCACTGCGGGTTCCAGCGGTTCCACCGTTACCACTGTTTCTGGGACGAGATGGCTGACCGCCACCGCCACGGCGGAGAGGATCAGATGGCTGATCCAGTGCCCTGGGGACATCATGGTGGCCCTCACGGGTACGGATGGAACCCCCATGGGCATCTCGGGTACCACCGTTACTGGTAATCTTTTACAGGTGAAGGTGAGGACAGAAACACAACTTAAATGTATTGAAACAGAAGATGGAAATATAAACCCAGCAGTCCAGAAGTCTTTGTAATAGGATTCATCAGTTGAGTGAATTTGTACAGCCTTTACTTTATTAGAGGCTGTTAAATAATCGTTTCTAATGCTATGTATGAGTAATGGCAACAAGTACAAGTACCTTTCTATGTTGTATGGAGAATGGAGCGCAATGTTTGCAGACACTCGCAAATGGCATGATCATTCCATTCTTATTGAAAAGCAGAATCCACCAGGTAGATTCAAAGTCAGAGAAGGTCATAAAAATATCAAATGTTTTCTCTTATCCTCTTTTCATTACAGAAGAAAATGACTGAAAACTTTTTTTAATCAATTCTCTTACAAAGATCTTCTCTCTTTTTTGTCTCTCGATATAAAGTATATATTTAATACATCGATTTAAATTCACCAGTTTGAATCAATTTTGATTGGGTTACTATAAATCATTACATGCCCTATGTGAGTTGGTTTACACAGCCATCTAAAAATGTATATTAATATTATTGTGTAAATTAAAAAAAAATTTAAAACGTTCATATTCTAGATACATTGCGAATGAAACGAAATATTCAAAATGGCAATTTCTTATGGCATACAGCTCATGAATATCAAAAGTCCATCTCTCAAAAGATTACAATATTACGCGAGACGACTCAAAACATGCAGAACTTCAAAACAAGGATTTATAATGCAGAAATGTCATCCTTCTGAATCAGAGTTGCTTGAAGTCCAGTGTGGAGTTTCTGCAGTCGGTGACGATTTGGAGTGCTATAGCATCGACCCCTTTGTTTTTTTTACACAATATTCTAATTGTTTTGGCTTCTCCCACAGCTCCACGAGGAAGACACCCAGAGGAACACCTAGACTGCAGTACCATCACCGTCTTCAATAACATGAACCAAACCACCATGATTATTCATTGTTTAGTTGTGTGAGGTCTCTGTTTCTCTGTTTGTCACCCTCCAATAAAAGCCATTTCACTCAACTTGTAGGTGGTCTTGTTAATCCTGGTGGACATGCCAGTAAAACAAAGTGATATCAAAAGAGCTCATGCCTCGAGAATAGAATAGAATAGAATAGAATAGAATAGAATAGAATAGAATAGTGTCTCCCAATTTAGTCACTGCCAATTACCCATGCATAGGCTACTGCTTTCCTTGTTGGTGCCGACCCCACTGTTGGCCAGTGGATGGTCATGATTATGGAGGCCTCAGTGGGAGAACTATATATATTTACATAACTATATAACTATATATATATTTTTTGAAGTATAGTCGGGTGGTCCTTTGGGTCAAATACAAGCCTTGAGATACAAATAAGATCTTGATTAAAAGTCTGATGTATATTTACTATTATTTAGAGAGCATAGTGAAAAGCGTAAGGGTGTCAATAGTACCCAAATCAGCTGAAGGGGGTCTGTAGATACCCACAATAATTAAAGATGATGATCCAAACTGAACTCTCAGGGACAGCCATTCAAACACTTAGGTTTTTGAGACAACATTTAAAAGGGTATTGACATAAATTTTGGGTATCAGGGCTGGTTTAAAGGAGGGGTAGCTTCAACATGGTTGCATCGGCCAGAAAATAAGGGTTTTTCATGATGCTGAATCCATTGCAAGCATTTGTTTTGCACGAAAAACATTCCATGGGCTACACATTGCCCCCACAAAACGGTGAAAAGTGATGATTCATCACTAAACCATCGTTTTGTGGGTCCAATTTTAGCCCAAGGAATGTTTTTCGTGCAAAACAAATGCTCGCAATGGATTCAGCATCATGAAAAAACCCTAGTTTTGACCCCTCACATGCTACTTAAAGCAGATTTATTTTTTGTATTATTTTCCTGTATAGTAAATTAATGGGACGCAAACACAAATCAGTTTTTGTATGAGGTTTCCCCCAGGAGTTGAATTTCAACCTTTTAGTACATATTATTACACACCTTTAGAAACACATTGGTGAAGAAATTTCTTGGTAACGATTTACTTCGCAGATTGGTCAAATATCTTATAAAATCTCCTTACTACAAGAGTTCTTCATGCATGAGAACCAATCAGCTCCCACCTCTCTCATTGATGAAGGGAAACTCAATCACACCTGGAAAAAAAAAGCCAGAATCAGATGTTCTTATAGTGGATGGATCATCTATGGCAAACATGGGCAACTGGCGGCCCGGGGGCCACATGTGGCCCTCACCTTCACTTAATGCGGCCCACAGGTTAGTACCTGAATACTGATATATTGTTGATTTCAGCTGTTACAATTCCAAAACTTGACCTGCTTTAATTCCGTCAGTCTATATTAGTAGCTTAATATGACTAGTATATAATAGTAGTATTAAAATGTATTTTTTTATGTCCAATGTACATGTATTTAGGTTCATAAAGTTAACTAAATGCGTTTGAAATTAAATCAAAATGTTACATTTCAGGATTCCAATTCAAAAATAACAAAACAATTATTCCAGGATTCCAATTCAAAAGAAGCTTCGTTTGTATGAGATACTGGAATGACAAAGTAGGACGTAGCAATGTGGCCCTCTGGAGTGAAGGTGGAAATATAGTGGCCCTCATCAATGTTGCCCACCCCTTATCTATGGTGAATACACTGCCACCACATTCTATCAAGACATTTGATGAATATGCAATAGATGACATACTTACTGGACATAGAGGCGGACAGACATTGTGTTCGTTGTTTACTGGAAGTCAAGTCTGAAGTGTGAGGCAAGGTCAAAACGGGAAAATTGGAGTTGACCAAATGTGGGTGAACCAAGGCATGTACTGGAAGGTGTAAGCGCTTCAGATATGGACTCAGTTGCACATGCCTATGTACTGTAGTTGCCCCTGCTAGAACCTATTTGCATGTTTCTTTTGCCAGAGTTATTGTCCTCTGTGTTTTCAGGTGTAGGCCTGTGGCTCAGCTTCCCTGTCACATCAACGCATCGTGTTTTACTTTCTCACCTGCTATTACTGTGACACTTTCAGTTGTTAACATTGCTTCCACTGCACATTTTCAGTTTAGGTCCTCAGTATCGTTTCCGTTTGCAATGGTTCCGTGGCTGTGTCAGCCAAAGCTGCTGCTGCATCATTCAGTATTGCTCAATACTTATTTTGGAGCACTGTCCGTTCAGCACCACAACTGTGCTAATTTATTCATCTTATTTTCTCCCCATCCCTTAATATTTGACAAATGTTAGTTAAAATGTTAGTTAACCCTAGCCCTGTTAGTTAACTCTTATACCGCTTTGGACGTTCCTGTTCGCCCCAATTCCCAAGAGACCTCCGCGCCAATACGGCGCTCGTTCGCGTTCGTTCGTTCGTTCATTTACCTTGTTGAAGCTGATGAGGGGTCGCGCCGCCGTGTACTGTAAACACATTTTCCGCGGTGATGGTGTAAAAAATCCATTATGCGTTAACATCAACGGAGACCAATTCACTTCCTTGTTGATTTCTCTGGCTGTGAGGCTCTGTGGCCAGTGACTGGTCTGAATGCACGTAACAGGGAAATCACATTCATTCTCAGCATGACGCCGCCCTCTGCTGCCTGGCAGACCAAAGTGCACTATTGCACAATCAAAAAATAATAATAATAATGAAATAAATAAATGTCTATCTATCTACTATAACGTCGCAAAGGTAAGCCGCTTTTTGATGGCACCAGACACAATAAATAAATAAATAATCTGGCAGTAGGAGAGTTAAAAAAAAATAAAAAAAATAAAAAATAAAAAAAATAAAAAACAGGGAAAAAAACTCCCTTGTGACTGTTACCTTGTCGTGGTTAGGGAGTGTACCTCAGTGAACCCTGAGAGCTATTCCGGTGGGAGGCAACCCCTGGCAGGTTTTACCAAACTGGACAGGTTGTGGGCGAGGAGTCAGACAAATTACAGTCAAACAACCTCCCTTGAGCGAGCCTTTTGAAGAACCCAATAAACTTCTGTGAGGATATGTTTAATTTAAAGATCAACGTAGTGGGCGGAAGTCATCCTGAAAAATCTTGAAATTTCAAGTAGCTGTGGGGGGCTTATTGTCAAGTGACCCACAGAGACGGCTCATGGCAATTTTCATGCTTGTATCACCAAATAAACCAGTATATCACTTAACTGCTCCACTTAGGTGGTGACAAGCTTGAAAAATGGCCGCCATCTTGTAATTTCAGGTAGCTGCGTGTGGGTTATTGTTAAGTGACCCACAGAGACTGCTCGTGCCAATTTTCATGCTTGTATCACCAAATAAACCCTTATATCACTTAATTGCTTCACTACGGTGGTGGCCATCTTGAAAAATGGCCGCCATCTTGAAATTTCAATTGGCTCTGACAATTTTCTTGTTAAGTGACCCATGGAGACTGCTCATACCAATTTTTACGCTTTTATCATCAACTGAAAGATTCTGACCAAAACAAGCAGTTAGCCGAGTGTTATTGTATTTTTTACATGGGCAAACATGGACAGCAGTATGCTATTGTTAGCCTTATGTAACTAGACCAGGTCAACCTGGTTGTGCCAGACCCCGGTTCTGCCAACCCTCTGGGCCTATAAATTTAATGGTACATTAACCCCCTGTCTGTCATCATCATTTATGACATCATGCCTTTTGTAGGCATGTCATCATCATGTCATCATCATATATACCCTTTATATAGAAAACCCGGACAGACCGACATTTGCTTATGTAGGCCTACCCATTTCATGGGTCTGGCAATTATTCTAATAGCCAAATGACAGGCCAGAGTGGGGCTATTTGCTCATGTTTTTGCATACTTGCATTTAAACAAAGAATGTTTAGTGAGGAAAAGGTTGCACACCCTCTCTCGTAAAATTGCTTAAATAAGTGTTAAATGGCTTTACATTAGCAACAGTACAGTAATAATTTCTTTCTTTCTTTCTTTCTTTCTTTCTTTCTTTCTTTCTTTCTTTCTTTCTTTCTTCCTTTCTTTCTTTCGTTTAACTCATTTGAGTGTTATTGTATTTTTTTTTAAATGGGGAAATATGGACAGCAGTTTTGCTAGCTTTAGGTAATTATTCTAATGGCCATAGGACAGGCGGAAGTGGAGCTCATGTTTTTGCATACCGGTACTTGCGTTTAGACAAAGAATGTTTAGTGAGGAAAAGGTTGCGAACAGCCCTGAGCAGTGGCCTGTTTGACACTAGCTGCTTATCCATGTGTCAAACATGGTTCTCACTTAAAGGCAGCTTATATTAATTGCTTTTAGGCTTTTAGGCTTTTTGCATACTTGCATACTTCCGTTTAAACACATAATGTTTAGTGAGGAAAAGGTTGCGAACAGCCCTGAGCAGTGGCCTGTTTGACACTAGCTGCTTATGCATGTATCAAACATGGTTCTCACACAAAGGCTTATATTCATTGCTTTTAGGCTGTTCAGTAATATCAATGATTTGACTTTCAAAAAATAATACAAATAAAAATAAATTGGATCCCCCAGTTTGTAAGTTGCTCGATTCAGTATCCATAAAATGATATATTTTGATGTCTTACTACTGTATGCCGAAAGGGGTCCCCCAATTTGTTGTGCCAGGAAGGCAAGCACAGGAACACTCAAATAACACTAATAACAAGGCACAAGTTGGCACCTCGACAGAGGACATGCGTGAACTAAAATCAACAGGGTTTTCGCCCACAATATTCTCCACAGGCATGGCCACGTTATAGGCTATCTTTCCTACCGACTTACATGATGAGTAATTGAACTTTCCCAAAGATTTTGATGTCATGCTTCACGTGACATCAAATTATACCTACCCTAACCCATTTTACTGCTATAATCCCACTATATTTTACAAGTTTTCCAAGTTGTAAATTTCCAAGTTTCAATACTTTTACTTCTACTCCACTACATCTTGGATCCAAATATTGTATGTTTACTCCACTACAATTATTTGAAAACTGTAGTTACTTTGCAGGTATAAATTATAAGATTTTAAAACATACATAAACCACATTAGCCCTATTTTATAACATGGAAAACAGCCTTTCTCAAACATTTTGTACTTTTACTTTTGGTACTTTAAGTAACTATGTATCGATGCCAATACTTTTAGAAGAGTAGATTTTTTTATTCCATACTACTTGTAACAGAGTATTTCTATAATGTCGTATTGCTTTTACTTAAGTAATACATTCAAGTGCTTTTTTCCACCACTGATTGTGAACTTGTAGAATAGTTTGGGTTTGGGTTCCGTGCCGGGTCATCGCCATGTTGGCTTGAGGTGGAACATTTTGTCAAAATTGACCACACCAATGACCATAACAGGTCTGCAACACTGAGATCAGACCTGTAGGGTCCATTTGGTAGATAATCATACCCTGAAGTTATGCGGGAACGCCTACCGAGTGGCAATAAACGACTTGCTGGCCTTGACAGCCCATACATCCAAACAGAAATGTCCTGTCTGATTGCATTAAACAACGTTGAAAACATGTTGCCACTCACTTCGCCACCCGACTTGCCTGGCTCTGTGTTCATTGGAGGCCCCATGCAGCCAAGGCAGCTGGGAGTTGGAAACTGGGTTTCTGTGGTGGTACGCCACCTCTATGACACCCTGACATGACACCCAGACATCTGCAGAGCACTTTTTTATGTATTTCTTATTTACCGGTAAGTCATTCTCTTCAAGGCATTTACAGAACAGTAATGTACACTAAGCATGGAATGGCAGTTGGCCATTGCTCGGGGCTATTTGCAAATAATTCCTCAACAAACACATTGTGTTATGCAATGGAGTCCTCCTACAGTATATATTCCAGTAGCTACAGTAGGCCAGGTAGTCAGAACCTCAGAATAGGTGAAGACACCCTCCAAGGAGGAAGAACGTCCACAAACTATACCGAAGGTGAGCTCAACATTGGCTTGTTAGTATGCTTATGCTCAATGTTCCTATAATTAATTGGCCATGTACACGGTCTGTAACAGACCCAATAGCAGCCACAGTCATATACTGACAGCTTTCTTTCAATTGTTTTTGCTTACAGAAAATGAAGACCCAAATTGCGTTCCTGCTCTTTGCTCTGTTGGTCATTGTCAATGGCGCAGCAGGGCAAAATGGGAACGCTGCGGATCCACTGCCCCATCTTCATCACCATGGTGATCCACAGCCCCATCTTCACCACCATGGTATAGAGGATGAGATGGCTGATCAACAGCCCCATCATCACCGCCACGGTGGAGAGGATGAGATGGCTGATCCACAGACCCATCATGGTGGCCATCATGGTGGCCACCGCGAGCACCAACGGTACAACCGTGACCACCGTCATTGGGACGAGATGTCTGACCCACAGCCCCATCATCACCGCCACGGTGGAGAGTATGAGATGGCTGATCCAGAGCATCGTCATGGTGGCCATCATGGTGGCCACCGCGAGTACCAACGGTTCCACCGTGACCACCGTTACTGGGACGAGATGTCTGAGCCACAGCCCCATCATCACCGCCACGGTGGAGAGTATCAGGTGGCCGCTCTGGAGCCCTGGGGACATCATGGTGGCCATCGTGGTGGCCATCAGGGGTACGGATGGAACCCCCATGGGCATCACGAGTACCACCGTAACCAAGATTACCACCGTTACTGGTAATCTTTTACAAGTGAAGGTGAGGACAGAAACACAACTTAAATGTATTATAGTCAACAACGCCTATATTTAGACTGAAACAGTTCATACAGCAGTTGTGGTAGATGGAAATATAAACCCAGCAGTCCAGAAGTTTTTGAAATAGGATTCATCATTTGAGTGAATTTTACAGCCTTTACTTTATTATAGGCTGTTAAATAATCATTTCTAATGCTGTGTGTGAGTAATGGCAACAAATACTGTATCAGCATGCACTGTTGATTAATAGCTA
The DNA here is from genome assembly GCF_963921795.1 of Nannobrachium achirus. Lineage (NCBI taxonomy): Eukaryota > Metazoa > Chordata > Actinopteri > Myctophiformes > Myctophidae > Nannobrachium > Nannobrachium achirus. Next base: position 12,670,516 of record NC_137812.1, read on the forward strand.
TAGAGTAACGAAGTCATGACGTCACTCGCTCATCCACCGGTTTATAGAAGTAATTCTATGGAGAATAACATTGAGTCATCTTAAAATCGTCTCATATAAGCATTGTGGTCCAAAAATAAACAAACGGTCGCCACGATATTGTCGGGAGAATTGATACAGTCTGTTTCTGGTGAAAATGTAACTAATTCAGTGACAGAAACTGATGGGAATTCAGAATGGGGGGGACGTGAACCAGGTAGGATGTGTAAATGACATCAAACTTTGTTATAGCAACTGAATCAACAGAATCAGGTAAAGATGAACTCAACTCACGATACAGATATGCTGCTTCAACTCTTCAGTATTTACTGCTCTTTTCCTGAAATATTCTTTCTAAACAGAAAAGAATTTATTTTCTGTTTTGCCTTTCTAAGTTGTATGGATAATGGAGCGCATGTTTTGCAGAAACTTGCAAATGGCATGAAATCATTCCATTCTTATTGAAAAGCAGAATCCACCAGGTAGATTCAAAGTCAGAGAAGGTCATAAAAATATCAAATGTTTTCTCTTATCCTCTTTTCATTACAGAAGCAAATGACTGAAAACTTTGTTTTAATCAATTCTCTTACAAAGATTTTCTTCTCTCTTTTTTTTCTCTCGATTTACAGTATATGTTTAATACATCGATTTAAATTCACCAGCTTGAATCAATTTTGATTGGGTTACTATAAATCTTTACATGCCCTATGTGAGTCAGTTTACACAGCCATCTAAAATGTATATTAATATTATCGTGTAAATTAAAAAAAAATAACTTTCATTTTCTAGATACATTGCGAAAGCAATGAAATATTCAAAATGGAAATTTCTTATGGCATGCAGCTGATGAATATCAAAACTCACATCTCAAAAGATTACAATATTACAGGAGACGACTCAAAACATGCAGAAATCCAAAACAAGGATTTATAATGCAGAAATGTCAACCTTCTGAAATCAGAGTTGCTTGAAGTCCAGTGTGGAGTTTCCGCAGTCGGTGACGATTTGGAGTGCTATAGCATCAACCCCTTTGTTTTTTTTTACACAATATTCTAATTGTTTTTAGATTGCTCTGTATAATTTGCTGTTTGTTCTGTATCAACGTGTTTTGTTGGCTTCTCCCACAGCTCCACGAGGAAGACACCCAGAGGAACACCTAGACTGCAGTACCATCACCGTCTTCAATAACATGAACCAAACCATCATAGTCTAGATGGACAGGGGGGGTCTTCGTGCTTACTCCTTTAAAGGTATATTTTAAGATTCTGCCAGGTACCACCAAGCTGAAATATGTTCTCATGGGGTTCATTTGCAATGATTTCTTGCACCTACCCATTCACTTAATATACAGGGAAAAAAAGACCACCCAAATAAATCTTCTTTAAGTAGCATGTGAGGGGTCTAACTAGGGGTTTTTCATGATTCTGAATCAATGCTTGCAGCATTTGTTTTGCACAAGAAACATTCCTTGGGCTAAAGGGTCTGACCTACCTAAGAGACATGTATGTCTGTATGTTATGTCGGATCTACATATCTTTCTTTTACAGATTTGCACATCTATAATAATTTTCCTGTACAGAATGTTTTTCTTTCCTTCTATTCCTACTATTATTTTACTTGTAGGGAGGGGTGGGGGGGACGGGTGGATGGGAGAAAATATAAATACAAAGAGGTGTTTTTATTTCTATATTTCTATCCTTGTAACCTAAACCTGTCTCTTTGAATTAAATATGTTTAGGGGAAAAAGAAAAAAAAAACGGCGACACAAAACTATGGTTTTGTGATGAAAAGTGATGAGTCATCACTTTTCACAGTATTGCGGGGTCCATTAATAGCCTTAGGATTTTTTTTTTATTTTTTTTGTGCAAAACAAATGCTTGCAATCGATTCAGAATCATGAAAAAACCCTAGTTAGACCCCTCACACGCTACTTAAAGACGATTTTTTTGGGGGAGTCTTTCTTTTTCCTGTATAGGAAGTGAATGGGTAGGTGCAAGAAATCATTACAAATGAACCCCATGAGAAAATATATCAGCTTGGTACCTGGTAGAATCTTAAAATATACCCTTCAAGGATTAAGAAAAAATAAAATAAAGACTACCATGTTTTGTTTATTCATTGTTTGGTTGTGTGAGGTCTCTGTTTCTCTGTTTGTCACCCTCCAATAAAAGCCATTTCACTCAACTTGTAGGTGGTCTTGTTAATCCTGGTGGACATGCCAGTAAAACAGAGTGATATCAAAAGAGCTCATGCCTCGAGAAGAGAATAGAATAGAATAGAGCAGAGCAGAGCAGAGCAGAGCAGAACAGAACAGAACAGAACAGAACAGAACAGAATAGAATAGAATAGAATAGAATAGTGTCTCCCAATTTAGTCACTTCCAATTCCCCATGCATAGGCTACTGCTTTCCTTGTTGGTGCCGACCCCACTGTTGGCCAGTGGATGGTCATGATTATGGAGGCCTCAGTGGGAGAACTATTTATTTTTGTTATAGTATAGCCGGGTGGTCCTTTGGGTCAAACACTAGCCTTGAGATACGAATAAGATCTTGATTAAAAGTCTGATGTATATTTAGAGAGCATACTGGTGTAAGGGTGTCAATAGTACCCAAATCAGCAGAAGGGGGACTATAGATACCCACAGTAATTAAAGAAGATGATCCAAACTGAACACTCAGGGACAGCCATTCAAAGCACTTAGATTTTGAGACAGCATTTAAAAGGGTAGTAGAAATGTTTGATTTAGTATAAATACATACCCCCCACAAGCCCACATCTACCCAATCTATCGGCTCTAAATAAATTATAATTTAAATGAGACACTTTGGAGTCACTAGTACTCCTGTTGAGCCATGTCTCACTTAATTCGAGGATATCAGGATTAGTCTGTTTGACTAGTAGCACTACGTATATAGTCAAGATTGTGGACCAGACCTCTAATATTTAAATGTATTATTCCAAGCCCTTTTTGATTTTTAAACTCCAATTTGGTGAGTGATGTGCTTGAAATGGGGATGGGAACGTTGAGGGTGGGAATGTTGACAGATGACAGAAGGGGAATTTCAATTAGATTGTTTTCAATAGTATTCTGATTACTGTATGTGAATAAATGGTTGTCTAGCAGAAATATGAAGAATGTAATAGGCCGGGGGGGTTCGGCCGGGGGGGTTCGGGGGAGCAGAGATATGACGCAGGATCCACAAGATTAAGGCTAGCTGAGGTAGATATAAAGGTTTGATTTGGAATGATATCATGGTAGCTCTGCTATGTTCCTCTACCTCCGCTCCGGCTTGGCAAAACCGGAAAGCCGTCTCGTCTGGTCCGAAAATAACAAAAACTGTTTCGCTACACACCAAACCAAAGGTATCAGTGTGGAGTTAAAAGCTTACTGGACGCTGTCTGGGCCCCCCACCAGACGCTTTAAATACGTATCTAGGGCGAAATAAAAAACATTCCTCACCACCGCAGGTCAGAGGACCACAGTAACAGAGCATTAGTCTTGTTGGGTGTTATTCAGCTCTGCGACGTACTGTGGCGGCTAGGTTGGCTGACGATCTGTAGACCAGCATTGCAAGCCATGGTGAAAAGCATACAGCCACAACCCCTTAACATAAAACAATGGCAACACAAAAGGTGGATGAGGTGCTGGCTTTGGAAAAGATTATAGCCAAAATACATTTGAAAACATATTTATGGGCACAATATTATGGTGATGGACCATATGGCAAGGTCTAAAACAAAACCTTATTGTTATCTTAGTCTTTCTTTCTTTCTTTCTTTCTTTCTTTCTTTAGGTTTTACTAGGTGTATAAGGTTAACTAATTTGAATGTTCTTTTGTTTTGTTTTTTTGGACATGGGCAAACATGGACAGCAGTATTGCGAGCTTTATGTAATTATTCTAATGTGACAGGCCAGAGTGGAGTTATTTGCGCATGGTTTTTAGACAAAAAAAAATGTTTAGTGAGGAAAAGTTTGCAATCAGTCCTGAGCAATGTCCTGTTTGACATTAGCCTCTTATGTTATAAGAGGCTAAATATGTTATATTCATTGCCTTTTTAAAGGTGATACCCCATGGAAATTCACTTTTCCTATTTTAAAACCTTTTTTTTGGTGTCCCACTAGCACCTTCTATCCTCACAAAGTCCCATTTCAGACCGTTGTGTCTTTCTCTGGATTTGGGAAGGTGGAGGTTAAAAGCATCCCACGGGTTCTCAAAACAGGCTGTCCAGATTTGCTGCCGTTTGTGACGTCATAAACGGCAGTTTTTGAAGAAAAACATTTTCTTTTTCAGGCCAAAGGTGGTACTGCAGCTGAAAATGCTCTGAGAGCCATTCAAAAATGAGAGGCTCTCTATTCAGGAGTGGTAATTTAGCCTCAAACCTTTTGAAAAACGTTTTTGGGACATAAACAATATGACATAAATACTTTTTAAATGCATGGTGTATCACATTTAAGGTATTCAGTAATTAGTCCCCCCAGGAATCCGCGATTCCGCGATCACGGAAATTTTCGCGGAAATCGAAGCCCTCCGCGGATATCAGAGCCTCCCGCGGATATCATAGCAGTCCGCAGAATAGCACAAACGAGGTGCAGAATATTACATTTTACATGTAGTTTTCTTCCCGGCCGCTAGATGTCGCGGTGATATAGACGGACAAGACTCACAGCCTAGCCGGTCCTCGTTGCCGGATACGGAAACGGAAATGGCTTTGTTTGCCGTGGCATGTATTCATGTGCTGTGTCTCGTGTGTGGTGACGATACCAGAGCGGATGGTGCTGATTTTTTATGGAACTAGGCACATCGTCTGACTGTTTGACTCACAGTGAGAAAGACGCACATGGAGTAATGGAGCGATTTCTCCGACCTCCGGCTACGATGCCGAACAGGGGTCCAAGCCCTCAGAGTGAGCAGGGATATGTTATGCTGAAAGAGCTAAATCATACACAGAATTACAGGAGGAGAATAAAGTTCTTGATTACCGCCGCAACTCAACAATCAAAGACCACTTGGCTGCTTTCATCAGAAGAAAAAACAAGCAACGCCCGCAGACACAGTCTTAAAAAGACAAAAAGCCATCACAACAACCACAATCGCCAGCAAAACCGTGGCTGCAGAGGAACGAGAGAAGGTATGCTATCGTTTTAGTAATGTATTCTTGACTTGTGCTCCAGTGGTTTTCAACCGGTGGTCCTTAAGAGTTGGTAACCAAATGAACGCTATATATTTAACTCTGAGAGGGTAAAATGAAACCCATAAGCGTCCATTTGGTTTAATTACGGGTCCATTTGTTTTCATTTTACGCTCTCAAGAGTTAAATTGTTGTTAAACATCTGCATTCATTAATTTACAATAGCCTAAGTACACAATTAGAGAATGTATAAGAGTTGTTTTATCAACGTGTTGCCTGTTTATCTCTTCTATCTATGGCACCAACATCAAAACAATACAGCATAGAATTGTGAACAAAATGTTATCCAAACAATAACAAAATATTCTATGTTTTGGGTCTGAGTGAGAAGCTAAATGTCATTAAATAATGAATAAATATTGGACCTTGATATGAAAAAAGTATGAATTAGTCAAGGTAGATAAATAAATCATTTTAGTTTAGCTCCAATGTATAATCATTTAATTGTACTATTTGAAAAAAGTATCTATCAAAATGTGTACAATCAATGTATTGTGTTTTGTATTCTGTTTTGGTAGGCTTGTACATCAACAAACACACCACTGTCCAGGTCTGATGAGAAGTTTCTTGCAAAACAGAGTAGTGAATGGGGGAGGGAGCCATCCCTGGCCATACACAACTGCAAGAGAGGTAAGAGAGGTTCCCTTTCTTGATGTACCTTGCTCTTTACTGTACTCTGTTCTTGTTTTTATTTTATTTTTTCTCTGTAACTTTGTAAATAACCTTACACTGCTGCAACTGAATTTCCCCCTTGGGATAATAAAGGTCTCTCTCTCTCTCTCTCTCTCTCTCTCTCTCTCTCTCTCTCTCTCTCTCTCTCTCTGATTCAGAAGGATGCTGCGTGCTCAACATAATGGTGTCTCCGCTCATCAAGGATGAATCTGGTGAAATCTGCAGCTATCTGGTTGACACTGTTTTCTTAGACAAATGCAATCATTCAACAGTGGCAAATGCGGCAGTCAATGCTCTAAATGACTTTGGAGTGAAACAAGAGGATGTGATTTCTGTCTGCCCTCAAATCCCTGTTTCCCAATTCCATCCACGGGACATGCCTGGCACATATAAATAAATCTTCCCAAGAGGGACAAAGAGAATATTGATGTTGATTATTTGATAACCACAATGTTTCACAGTGTTTTGGTATTGCAATTCATTTCATAAGTTCATTTCTACTTCATTATTACATAAAAAATTATGTTTGCTTCATAACTGGTAATTTTACGTAGTTTTTTAATGCCCGCGGAATATTAACTTTCAAGCCGCGGAATCAAGAATTGCTCTCCGCAGAATCAGGATTGTTCACCGCGGAATCAGAACTTTTTCTCCGCGGATTCCTGGGGGGACTAAGTAATATCAATGATTTGACTTGGGATATTTCACTTTCCAAAAAAGTTTGGATCATTTTATCATCTACGCAGGTTTTTGTGAGCCCCCCAGTTTTTAAGTTGCTCGATTCAGTATTTATATTTTTGATATTCATTTTATCAAACAACATTTTAACCATGTTAGATTCATCACTGATATTGTCCTTCTAATTTGTGAGGGGACCGTGTTTTTCCAATTACTTTGTTTATTTATTTTTATTTATTTATTGCTGTATATATTTTTTAATATCCCCAAAGAGAGTGGGGTAAAAGATATATCACTAAAAATGTACACATTTCCCATTAATTCTGGATGTTTCCAAACATTGGAAATTATCAGAATGTATTCAGGCAGTGAAAATATCATTGTTTTTGAAGCGGTGAAAACCGCTTCCAATGAATGGCTTTGTGTGTATCACACCCATATATGGTCATTTCAGTCCAGAATGAACAGGCTTTTTCAAAAACAGAATGTCCGTTTAATTACCATATATGGTGATATCAGTCCAGAATGAACAGGGTTTTTCAAAAACACAAAGTATGTTACCTTATGTCCATATATGGTCACTCCAGGCCAGAATGAACAGGTTTTTCCTGTCCCGTACGTGTAAAATATCAGTCCAGAATGAATAGGCTTTTTCAAAAAGCAAAATGTCGATGTCCCTCCCGGTTAGATGAATGGATACTTTGAGGATTGGTCAAGCTTCACATGATAATTTGGCCTTCAGGGTTTAAAATATGTAGTAAGCCACAAATACATTCAGAATAGAGGTTTTATCTGTCCACCGCTTCACTTCGAACCGAGGTTTGATTTTTTTAAAAGTGATTGTGTTTCACTTTACCCCAGCTCATGGGTAAACTGAGACAGACGAGAGAAATAGTAGGCCTAGGGCAGGTGTGAACAACTTTGATGATGGAGAGGGCCACTATATTTTCACACTCACTCCAGAGGGCCACAATGCATAATACAGGCAAAAAATGCAAAAATAGCAGCTCTACTAGAGCTGCTATTTTTTATATTTTTGAATTGGAATCCTGAATTATTTTTCGCTATTCTTGAATTGGAATCCTGAAAAGGAAACCTTTTATTTAATTTCAAATGCATTTAATTATTCTTATGTTAACTTTATGAACTTAAATACAAATACATTGGAAATAAGAAATACTAGTACTAGTACTATTAATTATTATTATTATTATTATTATTACCCCAATCTTTATTTCAGACCCAGGAAGATCCATATCGGTTACAATACAAGAACAAGTAATAAAACAATACAAGAACAAGTAATATAATAATTCAGAAATAAAGCACAAAGCACCAAGCCCAAAAATTTAGTTTCTGACATACAGATATGTGCGCCAATGGTTCCACAGTCTAGATGAGAACCTGACAGAACTCATCCTAAAACATGTTAGAAGGGGTACATGTTTGTCCATGTACAAACATCTTGATGGTTTTCATTTCTTATTTACAGATGTGCTGTTTGAACTATTCAGTATTTACTGCTCTTTTCCTGAAAATGTCAGGCATTTTTTCACAGGTTTCTTTCCCTGGTTTGCCTTTCACATTTCTATGGAGAATGGAGCGTATTTTTGCAGAAACTCACAAATGGCAAGAAACCACTCCATTCCCATTGAAAAGCAGAATCCACCTTTATAGGTAAACTTCGAAGTCGGAGAAGGTCATAAAATAGCAAAAATAGCTGATCTACAATCTCAATGTTCGCCAACTCCCCTGAAAATCTATTTTCTTTGAAATGGCACATCTGTAACTAATTTTCTTCAGGGCATTTACACAACAGTAATGTAAACAAAACATGGGATGGCAGTTGGCCATTGCTCAGGG